>NC_091571.1:38734006-38736506 GCF_042767895.1 Penaeus vannamei
TTCTTACCTTTTTCTCTACTAGTTCCTCCTCATCAAGGCACATCTGTTCACTTTTCCTAATCATCATTACTCTTACCTTTTTCTCTACTAGTTCCTCCTCATCAGTGCACATCTGTTCACTTTTCCTAATCATCATTACTCTTACCTTTTTCTCTACTAGTTCCTCCTCATCACTGCACATCTGTTCACTTTTCCTAATCCTCATTCCCTTATTCTTACCTTTTTCTCTGCTAGTTCCTCCTCATCAGTGCACATCTGTTCACTTTTCCTAATCATCATTCTATTACTCTTACCTTTTTCTCTATGCCACTAGTTCCTCCTCATCAGTGCACATCTGTTCACTTTTCCTAATCATCATTCTATTACTCTTACCTTTTTCTCTACTAGTTCCTCATCATCAGTGCACATCTGTTCACTTTTCCTAATCATCATTCCCTTATTCTTACCTTTTTCTCTACTAGTTCCTCATCATCAGTGCACATCTGTTCACTTTTCCTAATCATCATTACTCTTACCTTTTTCTCTACTAGTTCCTCCTCATCAGTGCACATCTGTTCACTTTTCCTAATCATCATTCCCTTATTCTTACCTTTTTCTCTACTAGTTCCTCCTCATCAGTGCACATCTGTTCACTTTTCCTAATCATCATCCAATTACTCTTACCTTTTTCTCTACTAGTTCCTCCTCATCAGTGCACATCTGTTCACTTTTCCTAATCATCATTCCCTTATTCTTACCTTTTTTCTACTAGTTCCTCCTCATCAATGCACATCTGTTCACTTTTCCTAATCATCATTCCCTTATTCTTACCTTTTTCTCTACTAGTTCCTCCTCATCAGTGCACATCTGTTCACTTTTCCTAATCATCATTCCCTTATTCTTACCTTTTTCTCTGCTAGTTCCTCCTCATCAGTGCACCTGTTCACTTTTCCTAATCATCATTACTCTTACCTTTTTCTCTACTAGTTCCTCCTCATCAGTGCACATCTGTTCACTTTTCCTAATCATCATTCCCTTATTCTTACCTTTTTCTCTACTAGTTCCTCCTCATCACTGCACATCTGTTCACTTTTCCTAATCATCATTCTATTACTCTTACCTTTTTCTCTACTAGTTCCTCCTCATCACTGCACATCTGTTCACTTTTCCTAATCATCATTCTATTACTCTTACCTTTTTCTCTACTAGTTCCTCCTCATCAAGGCACATCTGTTCACTTTTCCTAATCCTCATTCCCTTATTCTTACCTTTTTTCTACTAGTTCCTCCTCATCAATGCACATCTGTTCACTTTTCCTAATCATCATTACTCTTACCTTTTTCTCTACTAGTTCCTCCTCATCACTGCACATCTGTTCACTTTTCCTAATCATCATTCCCTTATTCTTACCTTTTTCTCTACTAGTTCCTCCTCATCAGTGCACATCTGTTCACTTTTCCTAATCATCATTACTCTTACCTTTTTCTCTACTAGTTCCTCCTCATCAGTGCACATCTGTTCACTTTTCCTAATCATTATTCCCTTATTCTTACATTTTTCTCTACTAGTTCCTCCTCATCAAGGAACAGGAGGTTCAACGTGGACCGCTGTGGCTCCCTTTCATAAGGAGAGTAGTCAGGAGTTAGGAGTTAACAAGAACAAGAACCCCAAGTTATTTCTCTGTTCGCAGGTCCTGTTAATAGAGCGGGTTATTTCTGTTGTTGTTTTTTTCCAGTTTCCAGGTACGTTTTTCTTGTTCGTGTGCGTGTGTGTGTGTATATGTGATATTTTTTTTGTTTTGATACATAGCCACACACATTTTTCTTTATTTCTAATTCTCGGACGATGCTTTATGAGGTGCCGTAGAAAGTGTAAACAAATAAAAGCGAAAGAAAATAGAAAACGAAAGATTCCATACACCGGCTATGGAATCACTGGAACCGTCTGATTGATTGCGTCGATCTGGACTTTTTTGTTATTATCTTATCTATTAATCTCTTAGTTTTTATTTACCAGAATTACATTTAAAAAAAATATTGGCTGGATGTCTTACGGTTTAGTGTTCTTTTCTTCATTATTTTTTCTTTTTTACATCAATAAAATTATCTTTTAATCTTATCTTTTAATGAATCTATTAGTTTTATTTATTATTTATTTTTAAAATATTGGCTGGATGTCTTACGGTTTAGTGCTTTTTTCTTCATTATTTTTTCTTTTTTACATCAAGAAAATTATCTTTTAATCTTATCTTTTAATGAATCTATTAGTTTTATTTATTTATTACATTTTAAAAATATTGGCTGGATGTCTTATGGTTTAGTGCTTTTTTCTTCATTATTTTTTCTTTTTTACATCAATAAAATTATCTTTTAATCTTATCTTTTAATGAATCTATTAGTTTTATTTATTTATTACATTTTAAAAATATTGGCTGGTTGTCTTATGCTTTAGTGTTTTTTTCATTAATTTTTCTCTTTTTTACATCAATAAAATTATCTTTTAATCTTATTTTTTAATGAAT
>NC_091571.1:38741506-38744006 GCF_042767895.1 Penaeus vannamei
CATTACCGTTACCATCATCATCTTAATCCTTTTCACCAATATTATAATCACTATTTTCACCGAGATTTTAATAAATCCTCCCATTCCCCGAGAAAAAAAATCGGAAAAACAAACAAAACAAAAACAAAAAACTAAAAAAAGAAAAAAAAAACAAATGAAACAAAGAATAATAAGAAAAACACGAAGCCGAAGCCACATCCGAGACAAAACAGATTTCCGTCCCGTTGCAACGTCTTTTAAAACGCGTCGACATCCAGAAATACACATTATTCTCTCTCTTATTCCTTCTGCCAAGTCACTCCTTCTCGGGGAAAGCAAAACTTACAAAATACGAAGAAAATGGGTTTAAAAAAACGTTTAATTACTTTCTTTTATCGGAAGTGGGAACAGCAGTGGACGCAATAGATCGTTTCAAAAGTTAAGAATCACGATAACCGCAATTTTACGTCAGCGCGGGAAAGCCAGTGAGGGATAACAGCCTAAACATATTTTTTTGAAAGATTAAGGAGTTTTGAAAATCATCATTATGATGATATTCTTCCATCATTTTTTAACTCTTTTCCCTTCACGATAACCGCAATTTTACGTCAGCGCGGGAAAGGCCAGGGAGGGATAAGGGCCTAAACTTTTTTTTTTTTTTTTTTTTTTGAAAGATCAAGGAGTTTTGACAATCACTATTATGACGATATTCTTCCATTATTTTTTTTAACTCTTTTCCCTTCACGATAACCGCAATTTTACGTCAGCGCGGGAAAAGCCAGGGAGGGATTAGGGCCTAAACTTTTTTTTTTTTTTTTTTTTTTGAAAGATCAAGGAGTTTTGACAATCACTATTATGACGATATTCTTCCATTATTTTTTTTAACTCTTTTCCCTTCACGATAACCGCAATTTTACGTCAGCGCGGGAAAGCCAGGGAGGGATCAGGGCCTAAATGTATTTTTTGAAAGATAAAGGCATTTTGAAAATCACCATTATGATGACATTCTTCCATCATTATATTACTCTTTTCTACTATTACTTCAAGTCATTATAATGTTATTAACGTTATTATTATTTTCATTTTCATTCGTGTCATTATCATTATTGCCATTATTATTATCCCTACTATTATCATTACCGTTATCAACCTTATTATCATTTTTATTAATATCATCATTATCTTTAATATAATTGTTATTTCTATTACTCCCATTGGTATTATTATAGTTGTTGTTTTGATTATGATTACCACTGTATTATCATATCTTTTCATGTATGTTTTCATTATTATCACTGTTATGGTTATCCCTATTACTCGTATATTTGTCATCATTGTTACTATTATAATCGTCATCCTAAGCCTCCTCCTCTTCCTTTTAATCCTCCTAATCCTCTTTTTTCTTCCTACTCCTCCTCCACCTCCGCGTCCTCCTCCTCCTATTTCTTCTCTTCCTCCTCCTCCTTCTCCTCCCCCTCCTCTTCCTCTTAATCCTCCTCCGTCTTCTCCTCCTCCTCCTCCTCTTCCTCCTCTCATCCCTCCTCCGCCTTCTCCTCATCCTCATTTTCCTTTCTAATACTCCTCCGCCCTCCGCCTGCCTCCGCATCCTCCTCCTCCTCCTCCTCCTCCTCCTCCTCCTCCCCCTCCCTCCTCCACCTATTCCTCCTCCTCCACCTCATCATAATCATCATCTTCCTCCTCCTTCTCCTCCCTCTTCCCTCTTCATCATCCCCTCTCCTCTCACTCCTCCACCACCTCTTCCTCCTCCTCCTCCCTCATCATCATCATCATCATTTTCCCTTCTCCTCCCTCCTCCTCCTCTTTCATCACTCCCCCTCCCACCACCTCTTCCTCTTATTCCTCCCTCCACCTATTCCTCCTCCACATATTCCCTCCTTCTCATCATCATCATCATTTTCTCTTCTCCTCCCCTCCTCCTCCCTCCTCCCTCCTCCCCCTCCTCCTCCCCCTCAGCCTCCTCCCTCCCACTTCCTCCTCCTCCTCCTCATCATCATCATAATCATCTTCCTCATCATCATCATCATCATTCCCCTCCTCCTCCTCCTTCTCCCTCTTCATCCCTCCCCCCTCCACCACCTCTTCCCTCCTATTCCTTCTCCTCCTATTCCCCCTCCTATTCCTCTCCTCATCATCATCATCATCATTTTCCCTTCTCCTCCTCCTCCACCTCCCCCTCCTCATCCCCCTCAGCCTCCTCATCCACTTCCTCCTCCTCCCTTCCTCCTCCACCTCCCCTCCTCCTCCCTCCCCTCCTCCTCCCCTCCTCTCCACCTCCCCCTCCTCCTCCTCCCCTCCTCCTCCACCTATTCCTCCTCCATCTCCTCCTCCTCATCATCATAATCATCATCTTCCCATCTCCTCCTCCTCCTTCTCCTCCCTCTTCATCATCCCCCTCCTCCCCTCCTCCTCCTCCACCACCTCTTCCTCCTCCTATTCCTCCTCCTCCTCATCATCATCATCATCATCATTTTCCCTTCTCCTCCGCCTCCTCCTCCACCTC
>NC_091571.1:38759006-38761506 GCF_042767895.1 Penaeus vannamei
ATAATAATAATAATAATAATAATCATAATCATAATAATAATAATAATAATAATAATAATAATAATAATAATAATAATAATAATAATAATAATAATAATAATAATAATAATAATAATAATAATAATAATAACAATAATAACAATGACAACAACAATAACGACAACAATGAAAATAAATCCAGCTTGGCAAAACTTGATTTATGTATTCAGGTTTTTATATGTTTTGTTTATGTATTTAGAATAAATTATTCATGTATTGCCAGTGTATTATCTATGCATATACAATGTAGTATTTATTCACTTACAATATATTATTTACATATTTGCAATGTATTATTAATGTATTTGTGATTTATTGTTTATGTTTGTACAGTGTATCATGTATATACACTGCTTTATTTATGTATTTTCAATGTAATATTCATGTATCTACAATATATTATTTGTGTATTTACATTGTATTTTTTTACGTATTTAGAATGCGTCATTCATATATTTACCATGTATCATTTACGTATTTACAATGTATTATTCATATGATTTCAAACGGAAGATGTTCAACGGTTAGTATCTGAAAATATTTGAATTACAAAAAGGGTAAAAGGGGATAACGTGACTACTATAATACATAAAGGATGTATGTATGTATGTATGTATATATATATTTACACATATATGTATTTATATATGTACGTTGTGCTGATCATAATTACTTTCAAACTTAGTTGCTTTGTGCTAAACTACGAATTAGAAGTAAAGCTTGGATCCTGTAACTGTTGCCGAGGTTAACATGTTCAAAAATGACACATTATAGGAAATTCTTTGTTAAAGGAAAATGAATCACACACCAATGAAATTTATTTATCTATTTATTTATTTTCGTGTATAATTCAGCAATGAAGTATTTTTTGCATCTTAGAACTTTTTTTAAAACAAAAACTGAGAGAAATAGACAGGGAAAAGCTGAGAAAATGTGCACATGTGTTTGTATTTTTATTTTTTTCTTTATTTCTTTCTTTAATATGTATATGTTTATATTTTTCCTTTTCTGAAAATGAAAGGAGGAAGAAGCTAACATTTCAAAAATAACGATAACAACAACAACAAAAGAATACGACCAAAAAATAGGAAAAGAAAAAAAAATAAAAAAATAAAAGGTAACCTGCCCGGCGCCCAACGATCAGCTGACTCCTTCCCGCTTTACCCGAAAACTTGTGTCATTCGCGAACGTTCATAACCCAAGTATTTTCGGGCAATTTCTCTAAGTTCCCGCGAGATCCCCAAGCTGGGAACACTCCGGATGGATGACGCCATCTTTGAAACTCCAAGTGGGAATAGAAGAAGAAAAAGAATGAGAATGGATAAATACGTGATGAGTAATTCAACTGTGAATGTTTTCCTTCGTTGTTTATATTTCCCTCATTCCTTCAACATTTTCTTTGTTTTTGTTTTTGTTCTTTCTTTGTTCTTCCCTCCTGTTACTGAAATTGATAATCATCGTATATAAGGATTTTTTTTATTCAAATTTGATGTATTTATAGCAGCGACTTGGTAATGACTGGACAACAGGAAATCATGATTATATGTTGATATTATAATAAGCGGTTATCAGTATATATATATATATATATATATATATATATATATATATATATATATATATATATATATATATATATATATATATATATATGTATATACATATATATATTTTTTTCATGTTTTATTATTGTTATTGTTGCAATTATATTATTATTATTATTATTATTATTGCTATTATTATAATTATTATTATTATTATTATTATTATTATTATTATCATTATCATCATAATTGCTATCATTATCATCATTCATCCCCATCATCGTCATATCATCATCATTATCATCATCATCATCTTTAGTAGTAGTAGTAGTAGTAGTAGTAGTAAATGATGTTGCAGTAGAAATAGTAGTAATGGTGGTAGTAGTAGTAGTAGCAGTAGTAGCAGCAACGTTAGTAGTAGTAATGTTTGTGACATTATTATCGTAACTATTATGATTATCATTGTCATCTGGTCATCATCCTCGTCACTATAATCCTCATTCTCATCTTCCTCCACCTCAATATTGATAACGGAAGCTTTATTGATATCTCCATCCTATCTAAATCATTATTTAATTAATATCATTATTTTTTCTCAAGATTTTCATTGATTATCTTTACAATCATCACTCATGTACGTTGAACAATTAATATAAACGACATGAAAGCCGCGTCCGATTTCATCAAACCGAAATAAATTCCTCCGAATGGCTTCCGTTTCACGAATTCTTTCAACAGCAAATACTCCTCCGCCAAGACTTTTTCAAATTCTTGCGGAGACAATCCCTTGCAGAGCTCAGCGCACTCCGCCATTTTCTTCTTATTGTCCAGTCTCTCCTTTCTTCGCAATGGAGAACGGAGAAGAAGAAATAATAGGCTACGTTATGTCGATGGAGGGACGCGTCCGAACACTCGAA
>NC_091571.1:38769006-38779006 GCF_042767895.1 Penaeus vannamei
GCATCTAATTCTGCAGTTAGGATGTGATTCTCCTAAATATGAAAGTGAGAGTGAGAAACAGAAACAGATGTTAGGTTCATCTTTTATGATGGTTGATAGGCTATTTATAACAAGAAAAGAAAAAAGAAAAAAATTCAGGAGGCAATGAATCCCTTTCCTTGACTAATACCAAAATTTCATCCCTAGATAACATTACAGCCAAGGTGTAGCTAACCATTGCAAGAGAAGACACTTCTTCCTGAAGCCACTGTGAGGAGTGGTCTATGGATTTCAAATGTTCTGTCCTCTGCTGAAGAAGGCGGCCCACTTCTGTTGTCACATTTCCAATAGCTGCACTGACTTCAAGTCCTGACAGTAATGATGAAAGTTGTTCTTCAAGACTTGATACTTTCCCTGTCAGGTCTTCAAGTTCTGAAAAATAATCAATAAAAGCTTATGTGACCTTTTTTTCTATATAGATACACACTGAGACTGCAAAATCCAGCACAGAGATCTTTAAGGTATAATGTTCTAATCTATTAGAATACAGTATACCAAATGGTATTTGTATCACACTAACCTTGATTTTTGCTGGTAATCTGGGTAGAAACTGACTCCTGTAAGCTGCGTATAGCACGATCCTTCTCACGCAGCATTGCATGAAGCTGTTCCTCTCTCATCTGTCCATCACCAACATCTTTCACCAGAGACTAGTAATGAATTTTTAAAAATCATTAATCAGTGGAATAAAGTCTATTAAGCAGAATTGATCTTTAAGAAAGTTTGTAATACTGACCTGTACATGATCAACAGTATCAGCTCTTAAGCTGGAGGAAAAAAGGCTGATGCTGCTTCCATATTCTGAACTTGAGTCCCTGGAGGAAATTGCACCAGTCCGGCTGTCATCAAAGCTCTTGCTTTTGTCCCCGCTACTGAATCTCTTCCTGCGTGTTAGGCTCCAAATACGTTCTTGCAGGTTTTGAATCTACATGGGAAATATTACACTTTAGGTGGTATATATTCATCAAGCTTCATTTTGCCAAAAAAGAATTCCATTTGTCAGAAAGAAGTAATAAGTAACATTTTATTATATTTTCCCAATTCATGATATCACTATAAAACTGGTAATCAAAATCAATAAATAAATTTAGTGATTTTAGTGATTTGGTCATCGCATCTTATAACATATACACAGTTTAGATTTACAGTACTCATACCTTCTTATTAGCATCACTGTTTTCCTCTGCTAGAGCTGCTGACCGATGCCTTTCCATCTGCATCTCAGTCCGCAGCTGCAGAAACTTAAAATCAGCTGACCGTATCTGTCGCTCTAGATCACATTTCACAGCCATGCTATTATCCACCTGGTTTGATGAAAAAGACATCACTAAATCAAAGAGAATTATGTAAGACACTGTAACAGAATTTAAGGCAATCATCTTTTTGCAAAATGACACCTATCAATCTCCTTGCTTACTTTGTCTTGTAAGATCTTCAGAGTTTCGGCATGCTCGACTTTGAGATTTCGAATATCAGACCTTAGTACTGATGCTTCCTCTTGGACTTTCTCATGCTTTTCTTGTTCAGCATGTAGTGTAGTCTCTCTGTACAAAGAAGAATAAATCTTCATAGTGACAATTAAAAAGAGATTACGATTACCCAAACTAAAAAAGTAACAATAATTATTTTTTTCTTATCTGCTCTCTTAAAGCTACGAAAGCTTTCATCCTCTGTAACATATACATATTTCAACAATGATAAGTGATGTACAATCTTTTCTATTCTTTTAAAACAACTTTCACACTTACAGATCTACAACCCTCTTGGACAGACTCTGCTTTTCAGCCACTGTCGAGTCTAACTGCAAGCGTAACTGATCTATTTCTGCTTGCTGGTGCTTCAGAGTTGACCTCAACCCTTCAACTAAAAGGCCATTTTCCTCCTGGATAAAATTTAATCAATTTGAAGGCACGATTAAGAATTTTTATGGTCTATATCAGAGAACATTACATAGATATTCAAGACAGTGATATTCAATCATCCTCATGAAATTAATGAATATGGTTGCAATAAAGCTGACAAAAACATTAATCAAACATATATACTTACATCTACCAGTTTGACTTGATCTGCTTTGAGACTGAGCTGATTCCTAAGCTCCTCTATTGTAGATTCATCTGCCTGATTCTTTTTAAGAGCATTATGAAGACTGTGTTCCAGTTCACTTACTCTGGAACAGCAAATAATTAATCATAACCATAAGTGTGTATAAAGCATTTTATGAAAGTTCTATATTTCTGATATAGTCATATTTTAGTGGTCTCACAAATTCCTACATAAAAATTAGTTTCCTAGTTACATCAGCTCATGAAATTATCCACTTTTCTCTGCGGAAGACAGTAATAAAAATTTAATATACCACCATATTAATGAAAAATAAAATACTGTATCAGACTGATGGCAATTCTATTTACCAAAGTAAAATACTATATTCATATCGGAGACAATAAATAATAATAAGTATAAAGAAAGATCTAAAAAATGAATCCTCACAACCTAAAATTGCTAACCTTGAGTCCATTGTTCGCTGAAGCTCTGAAACTTGATGCTGAAGTCTCTGTCTTGTCACCTCGTGCTCTGCTGTCTGTTTCTTAATAAGCTCACTTAGGCGTGCTCTCTCTGCACTGCAATATCAAATTTGTCTTATCTTTACCACGTACATGACCTGTTAGGTTATTTGCAAAAACGAGACTTCCTTTTCAATATACACATGTCCAAACACTTCTTACAACTTTGGTAAATGACTATCAGTAACAAAAGTAACATCACAATGCAATCAGAACTTTAATATGAATCTGAATCAGATCTTGTTCAGAAAGAAATTAACGTGCAACATTACTGTGAGTCATTCAGGCTCTCTTCCGCTTGTGCCAAGCATTGCTTCAGGGAGGTGTAGTCCCGGTTGTTGTGTTCCTTTAGGCGCAGTAGTTCAAGATCTGAAGTTCTCATTCTAGGAATCAGGTAAGATGGAAGATGAAGAAATAAAATTTGGGGAATGGAAAGATCATACAAATATTCATGATCAACCAAAAGCATACTCAAATCATAATAGTCTTTGTAAAGCATGCACCAATATCTTTATATAAATTCACATATACATATATGTGTGTGTGTGTGAGTGTGTGTGTGTGTGTGTGTGTGTGTGTGTGTGTGTGTGTGTGTGTGTGTGTGTGTGTGTGTGTGTGTGTGTGTGTGTGTGTGTGTGTGTGTGTGTGTGTGTGTGTGTGTGTGTGTGTGTGTGTGTGTGTGTGTGTGTGTGTGTGTGTCTGTCATATATGTGTATATGTGTATATATACATATGTATATATGTACATATGTATACATGTACATATGGATATATGCACATATGTATATATGTACATTTGTATATATGTACATATGTATATATGTACATATGTATATATGTACATATGTATATATGTACATATATATATATATATGTACATATCTATATATGTACATATCTATATATGTACATATTTATATATATATATATATATGTATATATGTGTATATATATATGCAGATACATGAATATATATATTTCTATATATATCTTTATATATATATATATATATATAAATATATATATATATATATATATATATATATGTATATATAAATATATATATATATATATATATATATATATATATATATATATATAAATATATATATATAAATATATATATATAAATATATATATATATATATATATATATATATAAATATATATATATATATATATATATATATATATATTTAAATATATAAATACATATATATAAATATATAAATACATATATATATTTATATATATATATATATATATATATATATATATATATATATACACATACATATACACACACACACTTGTACTTTCGCTTGCCTACATATTTTATTTATCATAATTTGGAAAAAATATATTACATTCAACCATCTTTGCCTCCTCTTACATTTGCATTATATTTAAGGGGGTAAGCGGCACTTAGGGTAAAAAAAAATTACCAAAGTCACACACTCCCATCTCACGGATGGCAGAAAGAAAAAGAGAAAGTCCAAGAACACAGGAATACAACATCCAAGGAAAATTGTTACAGGTAAGACACATATCATTCCTGTTTGAAAGCAAAAATATGGCTTGCTTTCACCAACTCCCATCTCCTTTACCATTAAGCATTCTACCTCTGTAGTTTTCTCTTGCTTTGAATCCACATTAATATTCTAATGGTGCATTACTTCTTCATCTCAGTTAATGAGTAAGGACATGTGAAAATCATGTACCACTATATCATAGCATGATGACATTCCATTAGGTATGGGAATCTTTTACAAATCCTATCATAACAGCAATAGATATACCTGATGACTATTCAATGCTAATATTAGTCATTAAAAAATGATATCCCTTTTTTGAATATCTATCAAGATATATGGGCTAAAGACATTGGCATAAAAAGTACCTTACAAATCACCCTGAAACTTGCACACATTGTTTTAGAAATTTAGACACAACTGTACTATTTCAAAAGTACTAACCTTGCTTCTTTCTGGAGGACAGCCTCTCTCAATGAGTCTATTTCGTGGGCACATCGCTGGAGCTCCTCTTCTAGACTGCGTGAACGTGACGTCTTTCTTTTGAGTTCTCCAAGCAAGAGTGTCATTGCAGATGTAATATCTTCTAAGGTCCGCAAGGTGCTTCTTCTTAAAAGTTCAAAGAGGAAATAAATTTACTTCTTTCTTAAACTGTAATTGTCTTTATGATATGAAGCACCTTTATTTTATATACAATCTGTAACATGCACAGAATTTAAACATTCTCTCTACCTTCTCGGAGAAGTAATGGCCATGAAATGCTCCAAGCCACTTGTTGAAAGTCCCTCTTCAACTTGCTGTAACAACTGCATAACACACTGGTCCGTTCGAACTGCATCCTCTTCCTGCTCTATTAGACGAGCTTCCATACTTTGCATCTGATATGACAGTTTACAGTATCAATCAATTATCCGAAACTATTATACTCACACAATTTATCAACACAAACTTTAGATAAGAAATTCCCTAATTTTTCCTCTTAATACCTATTGGACAGAACAAACATTAAATAGTTAGAATAACTGTTTCACCTCAAACAAAACATATACATAAGTATGACATTTGCTTATATTGTCCTAAAGGGGTTAAAAAGGAATTTCATTATCTTATATCTTTTCCAATTATACATGATCAATCTACCTTGTGGCATAGCTAGGAGCCAAAGTGGGATAGGCTATTTCATAGGTGGGCCACTATATGAGTGTGCTTACAGAATAATAACAATAATAATAATAACAATAACAATAATAATAATAATAAAAACAATAATAATAATAATGATGATAACAATAATAACCACATGCTACTGGGGATGGCATGTACGTATATGCCATACCCACTGTGTTTAATTTGGTAATTGTTTTTATATACAGATGGCTCTACAAGTACTAGGTCACCAATGATCCAGTTACAAGAAGTACTTGTCTCACCTGTTTACCCTTTTCCTTGATTTTCAATAATATTTTCTAGCATGCTATATCTTTAACTGAAATATCTGTATAGACATGGATAATGCAATAATACTAAAGACAGACAGGAAAAGATAGACAAATCTTAATTACTTGCGAATGCCTCTATTTCTTTCTTTAATGGGGCAGATTTCAGAGATGAAGGTTTGACAGACAATATACACATTCACTGTAAGACCACAAACTACAAATGATTAAACTATTGCTAGACATCTTTCAATTACCTGTTTAGAAATGTCATCATCTCCTCTATCAACTCATTGCAACATCAAACAGTTTACAATACAAAAACAAATGACCACATATCTATTATGAGAATGATGAAAGAATCCAAAGATAATTTTCTAAAATAATAATTGGCTCTTCATATAATGATGTCAGAAGCATCACAACACATTAACACATCTACGAGCTTTAATCGACTTGCATGAGACACGACTCCCTGTAGCTGAACTGCCGCAGAATTGAGCTTGGCCTCCAAGGTAGAATGCTGGGCTTCATATTCCTCAAGTTCTTCAAGTGCATTATCAGCTACGCAAGAAGTTTCTGTCTTTAGCTGCAAGGTCAAAACCTGGCGCAACAGCCTTGAAACAGAAGATAATTTATCTGCATTATTAAAAAGAATGTAGTGTACTAATATGGTACAATTGCAATGAAGAAAAATAAACTAACAAAATATATGTATTACTGTATAATGATATATCAGAGTAATCATAGCAATATTTTACACCCTTCCTGTAGGTACTCAGAGGAAGTTCATTCAGAAATTCAAATCTTAAGTCAGATTTACAGAGGTATTTGTGAAGGATGGAAATAATTTGGGGGCACATTGATATAGATAGATAATAATCCTCTCTGACTGGGACCTGAAAAAAAAAAAAAAACATAAAATACATGAAAAGTACGAATAAGCAACTTACCTCAAAACATGTGCAAGACTGCTGGTCGAGTTGAGGGATAATTTCAATAGTTTACTGCACTCGTCATGTACAGCGGTTGATATCTCGACAGAAGTCCCATTCCTGAACGAGAAGGTAACATAAAGTATTTTGTAAATGTTAATGACTGTACATGATTCTTATCTTTCTCTCCAAAAAATATCTGATTATTTTCTTCTTTTTTTTTCTTATATTCTGCAATAAGGACTGTAAATTTTATCATTATAAACAGTTACAAGAAACACAATGAAAGTCTGAACTGATCATAAGAATATGTTAAGGAGTGAATTACACTGTTATAATACATAATACAGGTAGCTATAATTTGTCTAATTGAATAGCCATTCCAAATTATCAGTTTGCATTAATCTTACAAGTTTAGCAAGATTCCAAAAAGAAAAGATTAGTTGTTTCAAAAAATCAATCAAAATAAAAACATTTAAAAACAAAAGTCAAGAATTTTTATTTCAGAAAAAGGTATGAATGGACAAGAGTATTTGACTGGTCTGAACTATATACATCAAATACATATCTTGCACTGTGAAGATATTCATTCTCATTCATATTTTTTCTGCATTTGTCACAATGAACATTGTTCAGTTGTAACTTTCTTTTATGAACAAAATTCTCCAAGCATTAAAATATATATCCCTTAAGGATATATACATCTATGTTTTTATATAATATTTCACCTCAGGATATATTACATCTACCAGATCACTCTAATAAAATATAAAATAACATATTTGATATTCTAGATATACAAAGCTTGTTTAGAAACTCCCATATGCACTAAAAGCTGTTATAAAAATTAATTGCATACACAAAATATCAAAAAGGTTATAAGGATTTCTTTAACAACCAATACTTTCCAAAAGCCACTCGATAATCACTTTTATTTTTCTAATTTAGTTCACTGTCATAACTATAAAAATAAAGGAAAAGGTTTTAGAGAGGCTGTATACGCACTAAAGAAATAAGATGTCCAAAAAAATGTAAGGAGAAACAAAATTCAGCAAAAAAAAAAGGTCATGATTGATATGACAAGACTTTGTCAAGCAAATAAAACTACCTGGTTTGGTCCTTAGCATCCTGGGAAGAAGAGCATAAATGAGATAAAATCCGGCTATGACTTCCAAGATGAAGTTTTGACAAATACTGAAAGGTGACCCCTTAAAAGATTTCTTTTACAAAGCTGATGCACTGATTATTAATCAAGACATATTTATGGTTATCTGAATCTGAGAAAAACAGAATCAATGATAACTGAGACCATGCCTGTCTAAGTGTTTTCAGACCAACTGCCCAAAAATGCATATATCATATAAAATATTGGTTTAAACTTTCATCTATAACATAAGTTTCAATATATTTCCATTAAGGCACTACAACAATTTGACTGCAATGATTTAATATGGGCATATCAATGCTATACATGAAAGTTTATATTAACAAAACACATCTTTGGACAACTGGTTTGAAAAAACTTTGGACACAAAGTCCTCAATTCATCATGTGAAGTTTTCTTTTGTTAAAAATTCACTTATTTAGTATGATACACATCAGAACCAATACACATCAAGCCTGAGAAAGATATCAGTAATGAAGACAAAGTCATAATGAATTAAGAAACTCACCTAAAACTCTCACGAAAGGGAACACTATCACCAACTCCCCCTATGGATGGTCTTCCTTGGGGATTCTGAGATTCTTCACTCGCAAACTCTCGGATTGATGAATTACACACTTCTTTCACATCCTTGCTAACTCTTGTTCTCTCCTCGTAGGCCTCTCTGTCTTGATTCATGCTCCCCATGGAATCTAGAGATAATCGTGGTATATCATCTATGTTCATTTTTTCTGCTGTCTCAAGGCTGGGTGTGAAGAAGTGATCTATGCTTTGTGAACCTCGGCTGGTGCTGTGTGATGAATGACAGTGATTTCTTGGTATGTCTTTATCAGAGGCATACACATTAGTGAACTTTCCATTTACTTCATTCGCAGCTTGTATATTAGATTCGTGAAGAAAGCTTCCTGAAGTCAGAGCTTCATCAGCTCTGTTAGGTTCTTTATTGTTGCCAAAATAACCCGAGTCAGTATCCCCAACAAATTTTTGTGAATGGCTGTAATAGTTCTTTATATTTTTTAAGGGAGTGGTAAGTCCTAGGCCTTGCTGAGGGCCTCTTGGTGTATTTTCCTTCGAAGGTGATATCCCTGATGCACTAAAGTGAGACTGTCGAAGCTTTGCTCTTTCTAATGCCAGCAATTCTGCAGCTCGGATTAATGTCTCAATTTCATCCTCATCATCTGCAAAACAATGTCCAATACTTTAAGGTGTATACAATGAAAGTGTTGAAACAAAGGAGAGATTAAAAAAAAAAAACTAATAACTAAAACAGGAAAATGAAAGGAATTACATATAATGAGAAAAGCACAAAGGTTACTTCTTAAAGAATATCTTTAACTGACCCCTTTGTATTGGGCCTTTTTACAACTCTTTCATACTAAAGTTCTTGAAATGCTAGGAGTGACATGATAATAATGTTCAACTATATTTTTCTGAAATAAAGATGATGCTAATACTGTGCATTTCATAATTCTTCCCATCACATGACTAACCTGGCCTTACTCGCACTGTAGGAGGTTCATTTGAGAATAATTCTGCTGATGATGTTCCTCTGCTTTCAATTTCACTCTGGCACTCTGAGGCACTGCTCCACACACTGTCACTGTCTTGCTCAGCTTCCTGTTCATTCATTAAAACAAAAAACTATAACCCAAAAAAATTTAAATCCTTCTGTGGATATTTGGATCACAATCTTCTCAATATAGTTGGTATAAAAACAAGAGCCTTCTAAACCATACTTGTAAAATAATCTACACTCAAGGTCAAATTAAATGACTGGCAATGACCTTATCAGAGCACTTACTGTACAGTCTGATGGAGGCTTTTTGATTAACGATGATAGCGTATTTTGCTCTGGATAGTCATCAGCCATAATTACAAAGAGGTTAATGTCTCTGCACGGATCCAATCTGCAAAGGTGGAAAAAAATACAAATAACTCTAACGCTGTTACTCTAACTAAGAGTATTAAGCTTAATTTTGCAGAATTACAAATACAATATTTGCACTTACTCTTTTTGTGCGAATATGCGATACAATTTACAGTGTACGAAGCAAATCTATATGCACTATATAGGAAAAGAAGAAAAAGACCATCAAAATCCTTTACCGCAATGCTATTTGAAAATTATTTGCTAAATATTCCACACTTTCAAATCTAGTGACTTGGCTTTTATAGAATGAAGATGCTAGTGGAAGAAATACCTTCAGAAAGTAAAATACATTTCACTAATGCAGCAGGTTTTAATTTTTCATCTGATATCAAAGCATATCTTGAAACAACCATAGTACTGAAACCATTTTAAAGTAGTGTTGGAAATGTAGTCTAC
>NC_091571.1:38789006-38791506 GCF_042767895.1 Penaeus vannamei
ATCTATCTACCTATCTATCTATCTATTTCCATCTCTCGCTCAATCTATCTATCCCTCTATCTACCTCCTCTCCTCAACATCTCAACCCTTGTACTTATCGACCTACACGCATCACCTTGTCTCTTCCCACTTCTTTCCCCTCAGTTGCAACAAACATGCCATTTCCCCTTCATAACAACACCCGTTTTCCTCGAACGTTCCTGGCAAAAGGAGAACAGCGGACGTACAGCAAATGACGAGAAATTTAAAGTAATATACAACAGAAGATAGACTCTCTGCTGCTGTTTTTGGGAGCGAGTGTCTGCAGATGATGATACGTCTAGTTTTCTCAGTGGTGGTCTCGGGAAGCCTAAATTCTGCTAAATATGTTCACTCGTCGCCGTTGCTGAGTCTGAGGACGTGCTGTCGAACAGAGGAGGAGATACTGTAAAAGGAGATTTTGAGATGGTGTTGAGTATGACGGAATAGTGTAGTATATTGCGTGTCTTTATCCCTCTCTCTTTCTCTTTCTCTCTTTCTCTTTCTCTCTCTTTCTCTTTCTCTTTCTCTCTCTCTCTCTCTCTCTCTCTCTCTCTCTCTCTCTCTCTCTCTCTCTCTCTCTCTCTCTCTCTCTCTCTCTCTCTCTCTCTCTCTCTCTCTCTCTCTCAAATGAAGAGCATTGCGAAATGAATAAAGCTTGCTCCGATGACACTGTAAATATAATCACATTTTCGAAGACCGGACCGAAAAGCGTTAATTTCCGACGACGCCAAACAACCCGATGTCAGACGGACCAAATATTCCTCCATTACAAAAAAAAAAAAAAAGGTTTAGAGAGATAACACACTCCGGCTCCCGATGGCGTCTTTCCCCGGGACTCGTAATGACGTATTTTGCTGCGGGTTTTCTTCTGTTCTGGATTTAATTATGTCGACGGGGTGGAAGCTGAGTCTGCAGGATGAGCGGAGGGCGGCGAGGCGACGTCGGCACTCCGGCAGAAGGGGCTTGGAAGTGGCCCGCGCGAGGTCGGCGACGAAGGCTGGTGGTGGGCTGTGCTGGTGCGGCCAACGGGGAATCTCGGGGATTAGTGCATATACACATGCACGCGCGCACACACACACACATATAGAATTTCGGGGGGCTAGTGCACACACACACACATATATAGAATTTCGGGGGCTAGTGCACACACACACAGAGACACACACATACACACAGACACACACACACATAGAATTTTGGGGGGTTAGACCACACACACACACACAGACACACGTGTATATATATATATATATATATATATATATATATATATATATTACCCAGACAGACAGATAGATAGATAGAGAAGTAGAAAGACAGACAGACAGGCAGACAGACAGACACACATATAGCTGACCAATCGGCTTAAGTTATCCAATATTCAGTTTATCAAAAAGCCAAAGGACAGCGGGACTAACTAATTGAAGTTTACGATATTTTGCATGATATTCCCTCAACAGAAGTAAAAATGTATTGCACATACACTAAAAAAAAAATACTTCAAATTGAATTATTCACATACTTACGACACAAAAAATACGTTTATGATTTTCAAGTGTTTATTATTTTCTTACTATTATCATCGCTTGCCTTTTCTTTTTCTTCTTCTTCTTCTTCTTCTTTGTCAATGAATATCGAATCGACAAATTCCCGCACCAATTTTCCACAAAAAAAAACACATACCAGAACAAACAAACAAAAAAAGACAAAAAAAAAAGACATCACGTGTAGCTGCACCGCCACACGAATCTCATAAACCCTCATAGATCCTCATAGATCCTCATAAACCCTCATAAACCCTCATAGATCCTCATAGATCCTCATAAACCCTCATAAACCCTCATAGATCCTCATAGATCCTAATAAACCCTCATAAACCCTCATAGATCCTAATAAATCCTCATAGATCCTCATAAACCCTCATAGATCCTCATAAATCCTCATAAACCCTCATAAATCCTCATAAACCCTGATAGATCCTCATAAACCCTCATAGATCCTCATAAACCCTCATAGATCCTCATAGATCCTCATAAACCCTCATAGATCCTCATAAATCCTCATAGATCCTCATAAATCCTCATAAACCCTCATAGATCCTCATAAATCCTCATAAATCCCCGATAAAGAAAAAGGACACCGATGTCCCCCGCCATCAGGAGATTTGTCATGAGGAAGCCATCCCTTCTTCGGGCCATTCGCGGGATTCTCCGGGATTCTGAGCGAAGGAGAAAAAGGGAAGGAGGAAGATTATATAAAAGGAAAGAATGATAATGATAATGGTGATTGTGATAGGGATAATGATAATGATAATGGTGATTGTGATAATGATAATGATAATGGTGATAGGGATAATGATAATGATAATGATGAAATGATAATAATAATAAAAATGATAATTGTAATAATAATGATAATAATAATATTAATAATAATAATAATGATAATGACAGTAATTATAATGATAATAAAATGAATA
>NC_091571.1:38794006-38808055 GCF_042767895.1 Penaeus vannamei
TTCATTCTACTGCCGCGAAGAAGCAGTATAGTGAAAAGGCTTTATAAAGTGAAAAAGGCCTTATATTGTGACAAGGTTATATATAGTGACAAGGCCTTATACAGTGAAAAGGCCACATCTAGTGAAAGGGCCTTAAATAATGAAACAGGCTTCCTATAGTGCAAAAGGACTTAGAATGAAAAGTTACACGGTGACAAAGCCTTATATAGAGTGAAAAGTCCTTCGGTATATTCGTGTCTCTCCCCCCTCACCACCTCCCCCCTTCCTCCCCCCCACCCCCCGTGGCTCCCCGCCCTTGCTCCATCGACGAGACCCTCCCCCTCCTCCCCCCTCCCCCCCCCTCCCTCCGTGGCTCCCCGCCGTTGCTCCATCGACGAGACCCTCCCCCTCCTCCCCCCTCACCCGCACCCCCCTCCCCCTCCCCAGCAATACCTGACGTCACAGCCACGACCCTTAAACAAAGGATCCTCGACAATAAAGAAGAAGCCATTAGAACCCCTTCTTCAGGATAGTCCTACTTGCCGTAAATTTCAAGATATATATATTTTTTTCTCTCTCTCTTTTTTTTTTTTTTTTTGAGTCGTCTCGAGGGATTTTGAGCCGCTCGTCTTGGGGCCTGAGTGTTTGTTTGTTTGTTTGTTTGTTTGTATGTCGTGTTGTGTGTATGTTTGAAGCCAAGACCCCGTATTTGAATACAAATGGATCGTATCATCATGGTATTAGGTTACATGTAGATTGCATTATCATAGAATTTGAATACATATAGATAGTGTTAGCATATAATCCCAATACATATAGATCGTATTATCATAGAATCAGAATGCATATAGTAAGTATTATCATGGAATTAGAATACATATTGGAATTACATTTATACCTAAATCGATATTGCTTATAAGGCGGTTAAATAAAGCCACAGTTCTAAAAAAAAAAAAAGAAAAAAAGAAAATAGGTAGGTCAAAAAAGTTTGTTTACTTTTTTTGTTTTTGTCAAGGTAACGCCATCTATTGGAGGAAATTATTACTCATTCCGGCGGCGGCTCTCGCGTAGGGTCTTGCGAGTGAAATGCGGAGGGAATGTCCGTAGAGTTGAGCAGCGCGAGACGTTGTATGAAGATTTAGTCCGAAAATCTCGTGTAAATTCGTCCGGTTTTTTTAGTGTTATAGTTGATTTTTTCGTCAATGGGGATTGTGTGTGAGAGGTGAAAAGGGGGGGGGGATACAAAGAGGTTTATGAATGAAAGGAAAGATATACAGAATGATAGATAAGGGAAGAAACAGATATCTAGATATATCAACAGAGGTATAACATACACACACACAGACACACACACACACACACACACACACACACACGCACACACACACACACACACACACACACACACACATATATATATATATATATATATATATATATATATAGAGAGAGAGAGAGAAAGAGAGAGAGAGAGAGAGAGAGAGAGAGAGAGAGAGAGAGAGAGAGAGAGAGAGAAAAGGTATGAATGAGACTGGATATCTTCACAATACAAGAGAAAACATCTCTTGTATTGTGAAGATATCCAGTCTCATTCATACCTTTTCTACATTTGTCAACATGGATACGTTTCATATATATATATATATATATATATATATATATATATATATATATATATATATATATATATATACATATATATATATATATATATATATATGTATATGTATACATATATAGATAGATATATGTATATAGATAGATAGCTAGTTAGGCAATGCGAAAAGAAGGATAAGGAGAAAGAGAGAAATAGATAGATAGATAGAGAGAGAGGGGGGGAAGAAAAAGAGAGAGAGAGAAAGAGGAAGAAAGAGTGAGAGAGAGAGACGAGTGAGAGAAATCAGATACTGATAAAAAAAAAGAGGGTAAAAAGAATATAAAAAAATATGCCGAAGCCCTTTTCACTATCTGCCCTGAAGAAACAATATAGTGAAGAGGCCTTAGTGTGAAAAGGCCTTATATAGTGAAAAGGCCTTAGTGTGAAAAGGCCTTATATAGCGAAAAAGGCCTTGCATCTCTTAAATCTCGCTGCATATATCTGTGAGCTGGAATTTGCCCGAAAACCCGCAAGCAAGCGAGCTCATCCATAAGCACGGACGGCGAAGAAGAGAGCAAGGCAAAGCCGGGGCCAGATTTGCTGCTGACAGTATCCGTAGAGCAACACCTGTGGCACCCGCGAGGCACGACCCGGTGTGGGAAGGTTCCCTGGCCTCTGGAACACGCAGGAGGCGCCCCCCGGCTGGACGAGGGCCAACGAGCCTCCCAGGTAATTACCGACGGAGGTGAGGGTGTGAATGAGACTCAGGGCCTCGTGTCGTATCGGCGCTGCCTCATGCGCGCTGCTAGAGGTCGTCGGATCTCGGAATAGGGCCTCGAATGGGACCTGTTTCGAATCCAACGCACTGCAATGCACTGGCTGTAGGTCCTCTAACCCTTGCAATGCACCGGTTACCGCTTAAGCTTCGGCAAGATTTGGATCCGGTGGCGAGGGGACTCCGCAACACTGAGAGCCGTAGAGGGTTGAAGATACGTGTCTTTGCAATCGGGCTTTGTCTCACTCAGCTCGCAGCGAAGAGCCTAATGGATTTCCGAGGATAAATACGCCAGCTTGAGAAGTCCTGCCACACCGGCCTGCGACGCCGCCCTCCTTCGAATGAACACGTCTTCCTCTGCCTTTCAAAAGCCTCGTTGGCTCATTTGCTCTCCGCCCTGTAAACACCACATGTCTTCTACCTTATTTCTTTATTATGAAAGGTCTTCGCCCAAAAATAACTATTACGTGAGCGCGTATTTCATCCATGATTACTACCCTACGAGACGCCCGAAAACAGGGACGAAAAGGCGCGCCACGGGACGAAGGGCAACGGAACTCCGGCGGAGGCCCTGTCCGCGAATGAGGGGAGCGATGCTTTCCGAGAGGGAGCGTTCACTCGCGCCGGGGATCAATATCTGTGCGAGTAAATACCGGGCAAGGCGACGCAGCGGCAGCAGTGCAGGCGGTGTGGTAGTGGTGGCGCTGCTCTCAGGCTCAGCTGGTCAAGGTTCACCTCGACTCGCTCAGTGTCAACTCAGGTCGAGGCGGGGGTGGTGCTCGCGCGGTTCTTGTGCCTCTCGTGTCGACCTGGTGCTGTTCCTGCTGTCACGGCCGGGTGCTATGACAGACAGTGCCACGGGCGGACCACAGGCACCGTAACGCGTCACAGGGAATATCGAAGTGGTCACAGGAGGGCCAGTCCTGAGCCTCAGAATGCGGCGCGGGGGAGTGGGAAGTGCCCGAGCATGAGTGAGCCTTTGCGCCGTGCTGGACTGGTGTCATCGCCGTTAGATGTTTGTGCTTAGACGCCCGTTGCTTCTCTGATCGTGCCGAATCCCTTTCTCGTTGATTGTCACTTGATTGTCACTTCCAGTTTAGACAGAAAGGTCATCATATCAACCTCTAAAGACCATTTGCTTAGCTATCTTAACGAAGGCATTGTTTCACAGCTTTTCATAAATAGATCAACTTAGATTAGGAGTGATTTGCCTATCGACAAAGCATATCTCGTTATCAGCAGAAAATCCTTTAAATATTGCTTAGAAGAAATAGGCAATACAGTGTTAACCCATATTCTATATCACCTGGAAAAAAAAATTGTATAGTGTGCATAAAATAGTGTAATACGAGTGTACCCGAAATAATTGAGATGCTTATTACGAAATCAAGAGCATAGATAAATCAGAAATTTGAGAGAGCGAGGAACACAAATCACCCAAGACACCGGGACTACCCCTTGCACCGCTGAAGAAGGACCCCGACGCCCACGAAGGAGGAGAGAGAGGAGAACCTGGGCGTAACGCGGTGTTTTGTGTCCTTCAGCACGTGGAGAACGCCCGCCCACGCACTCAGACCCGGCCCGACATCACGTGGTATGTTCTCGTAACGTGTTCTCTCTCGGATGTTGTTCTCGCTCTCGGGTGTTCGGTGTGACCCGGAGATAGGGAGGGGCTGTGTGGGGGTCGTGTTGTGGATGGGAGAAATGTCCTTTTTTTTCAGGGTAGGAGGGTTAATGTATTTTTTTTGGGGGGAGGGAAGGGGAGGGGTAGAGAGGGGTTTACTTCTGTTAGGGATTTTTCTAAAGGATGTTTGTAAGTCAAGACATTCGGATTGTGTGGTATCGTGTGATTCGGAGATGCAGTTAAGTTTCCCATCGCGATTTGTCTATAAATACATCGATTTTCTTCTTTCTTTCTTTCTCTATAAATACATTGATTTTTTTTTTCTTTCTTTCTGCAATAACCAATGACTTTTCACAACCTAGCCTAAAAGTCGTCATTTATCATCATTGTTATCCATCCGATCACTCACTCACACGATAGGCCTATGCAGCCTTCGATGCCCGTACTCACACAAACCCAGCGACGCCTCACAGCCCGGCATTCGACCGTGCATTAGAGACATGAGTGAGACATGAGGGAGACGCGAAGGAGACATGAGGGAGACGCGAAGGAGACATGAGGGAGACCAAATTACCCCCACACACGCGAGAACATCATCGCCGGATAATGAGATACTCCAAGCCGACCGCAAGAAATGAACAACGTATCCATGTGAGATGACAGACATGGCAGACAGGCTCGTCATGGCGGTCTCTTGCAATTAATCTTATTATTTCTTGGCTTTCCAATATCGAAGAAGGAGATTTATTTACCTGTTAATTTATCTATCTATTATAGTTATCATCATTATTATTATCATAATGATTGTTATTATTATTATCATTTGGTTCGTTTTCTTAATAATCCTCATAATCAAATCCCTGCTGGGTCGTCTATTATTCCTTGACTTTCCAGTATTGATGAGAAAGAATTATCTGCTCATTAATTTGTCTTTTATCTTAGTTATTATCATCATTATTACTATCATTATCATTAGCATTATCATTACTATTATTATCATTATGATTATTATCATCATTATCATTACTATCATTATCATTATGATTATTATCATCATTATCATTACTAGTATTATCATTATCATTACTATTGTTATCATTATCATCAGTTTTATCATTATCATTACTATTATTATCATTACCATCAGTTTTATCATTATCATTACTATTATTATGATTATTATCAGTATTATCCATATCATTACTATTGTTATCATTATCATCAGTTTTATCATTATCATTACTATTATTATCATTACCATCAGTTTTATCATTATCATTACTATTATTATGATTATTATCAGTATTATCCTTATCATTACTATTGTTATCATTATCATCAGTTTTATCATTATCATTACTATTATTATCATTACCATCAGTTTTATCATTATCATTACTATTATTATGATTATTATCAGTATTATCCTTATCATTACTATTATCATTATCATCAGTATTATCATTATCATTACTATTATTATCATTATCATTACTATTATTATCATTATCATCAGTTTTATCATTATCATTACTATTATTATGATTATTATCAGTATTATCCTTATCATTACTATTATCATTATCATCAGTATTATCATTATCATTACTATTATTATCATTATCATTACTATTATCATCATTATCATCAGTATTATCATTATCATCAGTTTTATCATTATCATTACTATTATTATCATTATCATCAGTATTATCATTATCATTACTATTATTATCATTATCATCAGTATCATCATTATCATTACTATTATTATTATCATTACTATTATTATCATTATCATCAGTATTATCATTATCATCAGTGTTATCATTATCATTACTATTTTTATCATAATCATCAGTATTATCATTACCATTACTATTATTATCATTATCATCAGTATTATCATTATCATTACTATCATTATCATTATCATTATCATTATTATCATTATCATTATTATTATCATTATCTTCAGTTTTATCATTATCATTATCATTACTATTATCATCATTATCATCAGTATTATCATTATCATCAGTTTTATCATTATCATTACTATTATCATAATTATCATCAGTATCATCATTATCATTACTATTATTATTATCATTACTATTATTATCATTATCATTACTATCATTATCATTATCATTATTATCATTATCATTATTATTATCATTATCATCAGTATTATCATTATCATTACTATTATTATCATTATTATCAGTATTATCATTATCATTACTATTATTATCATTCTATTATCATTGTATTTTTTCGATTTCTTAACAATCCTCTTATTTCGACTTCCGTTGGATCGCCGGCCGTCACTTCTCTATCAAGGAGTGTTGCCATCAGGACAGGTTTATTTTTGCGGGTCATGCATCATCCAGTTTTGATGGATGGGTGTTGATGCTCATCTCTCTCTCTCTCTCTCTCTCTCTCTCTCTTTCTTTCTTTCTCTCTCTCTTTCTCTGTTTCTCACCTTTCTCTCTCTGTCTCTGTCTCTGCCTCTGTTTCTCTCTCTCTCTCTCTCTCTCTCTTTCATTCTTTCTCGCTCTCTCCTTCCCTCCTTCTCCTTCTCCCCTTCCCTCTCCCTCTCTCCTTCCCTCCCTCCCTCCTTCCCTCCTTCCCTCCCTCCCTCCCTCCCTCCCTCCCTCCCATCATACACAATCTCTCTCTCTCTCTCTCTCTCTCTCTCTCTCTCTCTCTCTCTCTCTCTCTCTCTCTCTCTCTCTCTCTCTCTCTATCTCTCTCTCTCTCTCTCACACCCATTCTATTTCCCTTTTCCCATTCTATCTCGTTCCTTGTTATTCCTTCCTTTCCCTCAACCTCCCTGCATATTCCCCTAAAGTCCCCGTCATGTGACTCCCTGTTGTCAGATATTGCACGGCTTTCCCCTCCCGTTCCTCCTGCATTCATTCCCCTTTCCTCTCTTCTCTCCCCTTTCGATCCCCTTTTGGTCGGTCTCTCCTCCTCCTCCTCTTCCTCCCCTCTTCTCTCCCCCTTTCGATCCCCTTTTTGGTCGGTCTCTCTTCCTCCTCCTCCTCCTACACCCCTCTTCTCTCCCCCTTTCGCTCCCCTTTTGGTCTGTCTTTCTTGCTCCTCCTCCTCCCCCTCCCCTCCTCTTCCTCCTCCTCCTCCTCCTCCTCCTCCTCCCCTAATCCTCCCCTCCTCCTCCCCTCCTCCTCCTCCTCTTCCTCCCCTCTTCGCGTGTAGGTTATCATCCTCCTTCTTGCTTCTCTTCATCCATCTGTCTCTCCATCTTCGGGGGAGAGACGGGCAGAGAAAGGGGGCCAACTATAGGGTTTGATCCAGGGGGAAAATCGGGTTATTGAGATAAATTGGATAAAGATGAGATAAGCAGGTTAATAGGAGATGGATCACGGTGATTCTCCTGGACTTTGAGCCTACTCTCCTCCCTTGGGATAATTGTACCACGGTTTTCTCTTTTTTTTATTGTTTTCATTGTTTTTTTTTCATGTTTTGATGACGTTTCTCTCCTTTGCTTTTTCGTGAGACTTTTTCGGGAATTTTCCTTGTCTTTCTCTCCTCTCATTAAAACATTTCACATTCGTACGTCTGTCTTTCTCACTAAATCCCCAACCTCATTCTATAATTTTCTTTCTCGAATCAAGGAACCGTTGAAATCAGGCATCTGATGGTAATGAAGTGCTCAGGCGACTCGGATTTCAGTCTCAGTCTCTTTACCTAATTCCCTCCCTAAGTTCCTGATGGAAAGGGGATCTCGAACGCGTGTTAGTGAAACTTGGGTAGAATCCCGTAGATTAAGGCGGAATAATGCAGGAGACGCCTCCGCACCGCAGACTGAACCCCCACCTCCCCTTCCCCTTCCTCCTCCTCTTTACCCTCCCTGCTCCCTCGGCCTAGCCTCTCCCCTCCCCTTCTCTGCTCCCTCAGCCACCACTGCCCTGGTTTCCCCCTCCCCCGTGCCTTCAGCCTAGTCCTACTCCCTTGTCCCTCTCTCCTTTCCCTCCCCCCCTCCCTCAGCCTATCCTTTTCCCCTCCTCCGCTCCTTCAACACCGCCCTCTCCCTCTGTCCCTCCCCTCCCCGTCCCTCCACTCCCTCAGCCTACCCCTGCCCCTCTCCTCCCCCTCCCTCTTCCCTCACCCTCGTCCTACCCATCCTCCCCCTCCCCCACTCCCTCACCCTCGCCCTACCCATCCTACCCTCCCCCCTCCTACCCACTCTGCATCTCCCTTACCCTCGCCCTACCCACCCTACCCTACCCCATCCCCCTCTGCTTCCCCCTCACCCTCGTCCTACCCATCCTCCCCCTTCCCCACTACCTCACCCATCCTACCCTACCCTCCCCCCACTACCCACTCTGCATCCCCCTCCCCCTCCCCCACTACCTCACCCATCCTACCCTACCCCTTCCCCCTCTGCATCCCCCTCTCCCCCGGCCTCGTCCTACCCATCCTCCCCCTTCCCCCCCCTCCCCCTCCCTCCCCCCGAATCCTCCCACAGGACGCGGCGACCTCCCAGAAGAGCGATCCTCCCACTCGCGTCTGGAGGCCGTGAATTACCCTGGCCCTTATGTGCTGAATTACACCCCGCTTGGGAAAGGGAGTGCCACCAGACAGTGCCATCCGTTTTTTACAGGCTCGCTTCCATTTGCAGTTCTGTGGGAGAGGAAGTGCCGTTTTCTCCTGCGAATTCGTCTCCATTTTTATTTTTATTTTATTTATTTTTTTTGGCAAATCTTGAGTCCGGGAGAAATTTGAATTGGTTGGTGATATATCGATGGATATTTATCCGTTGGTGAACTCGTCTTTTTTTTTCTATGTTTCTCTTATTTTTCTTTCTTCTTTTTTTCTGGTTATACTTCTCTTTCTTCTTCTTTTTTTCAGCTATATTTTTCTTTCTTATTTTTTTTCAGCTATACTTCTCTTTCTTCTTTCTTTTCTGCTTCTTCTTCATCATTTTCTTCTTCTTTGCTTTTCTCTTTTTTCTCTCCTTCTTTATCAATATCATTATCCTTTTTCTTCACTTGTTTCTTCCTCCTCCCCTTCTATTCCTTCTATGCTCCTTCTTCATCTTCACCTTCTTCATCTTCACCTTCTTTTCCACTTCCTTCGTATTTCAGCTTTCTCTTTCTCCTCTCCTTCCTCTTGCATCTTCTGTCGTTCGCCAACCCAGCTGTTTCTGGATTTCGCTGAGGCTGTGAACTCTTTCTGCTCTCGTTCAGATCTCACGTTTGCAGCTTTTATATGGAGGGATTTTGTTTCGCATAAATTTGGCCGGAAATTCTTGCGCTTTTTTCCCTTTCTTTGTTTCCTTGTTCTTCATCTCTCTTGTTGTTTGTGTCCCGCTGTATGTTTGTTTGTGGGTCTCTCCTTTTCATTCTTATTCGATTTTTCTTTTTTTTCTCTCTCTCTATCTATCTATCTCTATCTGTCTATCCATCTCTATATATCTATCTATCTATCTCTATCTATTTGTCTCCATTTCATTTCTGTCTGTCTTCCTGCCACACCACCCCCCTCCCTCTCTCTCTCTCTCGCTCTTTCTCTCTCACTGTATCTCTCTCTCTCTCTCTGTCTCTCTCTCTCTCTCTCTCTCTCTCTCTCTCTCTCTCTCTCTCTCTCTCTCTTTCTCTCTCTCTCCCTCATATCTTCCTCCCACATCCCCCCCTTCCCCTTTAACCTTACGTAAACGCCCCCCCCCCTTACAAAAAAAAAAATCCATCTGCCACTCCCTTCCATTTTCTTTCAAAAATTTTCCTTCACATTCATCTAGATTCTCCTCATTCAGAATCGTGACGTCTGCCTTTAATAACTTCAAGGGTTACGTCATCTTTACAAAAATAAAACAAACAAATAAAAAAAAAAACTCGTAAGATTGCCCTCTCCCTCTCTCCCTCTTTCCTGATTTATGGGGGGGGAAGGGGAGGGGGCTTTAAGGAGGCTCGTCTTCAAGTCCCCCTTTTTTTTTCCTTCGAGATTTTTAATTGGGATCGGATCTTTTTTGTCTTTGTTATTGTATATCTTCGTTTCTTTTGTCGGGTTCTTATTTTTTTATGTTTTGTTGTTGTTGATATCATTATTATTATTATCATTAATATCATTATCATTATCATCATTATTACCGTTATTATCGTCAGTGATATTATCATCATGATTATCATTATTGTTCCTATTGCTGTTTCTTACTATTGGTATTTTTGTGGCTGCTGTTGCTGTATTGCCACGATTATTACTATTCGTGTCCCTTTCCTCCATTTTGCTGAACAGAAGAGAATCCAATCCTCCTTCATAGCCGTGGATCCTCCTCCGTTTATTGCCTCGTCTAAAAATATACATATTGGATTCTCCTGCGCGCTGCAATTACTCTTTGATCCCATTTCATAATACAACTTTTGCTGCAATCATTACTGCTACTCTTTCAATGGCTTTTACTGAGTCTAGTGATTGTTGTGATGATTAGAATGGTAGTTATGATGATGCTAATATCGATGGTAAGGGTGATGATAAGTAAAAGATTGGTTTTGATCATTCTAATGGCGTTGGTGAGAGTGGTCCTCATCTTCAGCAATAACATTATCTTTAACACTGTCATTATCCTTTCATGTCTTCCTCCTCTGTCTGTCTGTCTGTCTCTCTCTCTCTCTCTCTCTCTCTCTCTCTCTCTCTCTCTCTCTCTCTCTCTCTCTCTCTCTCTCTCTCTCTCTCTCTCTCTCTCTCTCTCTCTCTCTCTCTCTCTCTCTCTCTCTCTCCCTCTCTCTCTCTCTCTCTCTTTCTCAGAATTTGTTTTTAGTATTGTTTGTTTCTTATGCTTTTAGATCACCAGGCAGCAACTCTGCTTTTCAGTTCTGCATCCCATCTCCCTCTCCCTTTACTCTCTCTCCCGCCCTTCTTCTTCCTTCCTCTCCCTCCCCTTCCTTCCTCTCCCCCATCCTGTTCTTTCTCTTCCTCTTTCCTTCCTCTCTTTGACTCTCCCTCTCTCAATCCTTCCACTTTCGCTCCCCTCCCTCTCTGCCTTGGCTCGCCTTCCCTCCTTCTCTCCCTTCTTACATCCTATGCCTCCCCTTTCCTCCCTTCCTTCCCTCGACTCGCTCTTCCTCCTTCGGCTCTCCCTCCCCTCCTCGGCTCCTCCTCCCACCTTCCTTTCCTCGGCTCTACCTCCCTCCTTCCTCCCTCCCTCCCTCCCTGCCTCCCTCCATTCTCACATCCCTCCTTCCCTCCGCTCTCACTCCCTTCCCTCCCTCCCTCCCTCCCTCCACTCTCATATCCCTCCCTTCCTCCCTCCCTCCCTCCATCCCTCCCTCCCTCCCTCCCAAATTCCCTCTCACCCCCTCCCACCCTTCCCTCCCTCCCTCCTTCCCTCATCTCTCACACCCTTCCCTCCCTCCCTCCCTCCGCTCTCACACCCTTCCCTCCCTCCCTCTTCTCTTCCTCCCTCCTTCCCTCCCTCCGCTCTCACATCCCTCCCTCCCTCCCTCCCTCCCTCCGCTCTCACACCCTTCCCTCCCTCCCTCCCTCCGCTCTCACACCCTTCCCTCCCTTCCTCCCTCCTTCCCTCCCTCCGCTCTCACATCCTTCCCTCCTTCCCTCCCTCCCTCCGCTCTCACACCCGTCCCTCCCTCCCTCCTTCCCTCCCTCTTCTCTTCTCTTCCTCCCCAATCCATTGAACGCCACGACAGCCTTTGATCTGGAGGACAAAGACAACGAAGATTGTTTCCCGGGAGACAACACTCGTTCGGGTGGAGGGTTCTCGAAGTCGCCCCATACGGTTTCGGACGCGCTCTCACTACCCCTCCCCTCATCCCCTTCCCCTTCCCCCGCCCCTCCCCCCTCCCCTCCCCCGCCTCTGTGCATTTGTATTACCACACGCATACCCATAGCGCTGTTTCCCCCCCCCCCCCGCCCCCGCCCATAGGCTGGTGTATCCGTGCCCATTTAAACGTGTGTTTACTTGCATATACAGTGTACGTACTCTTTTTATATATGCAGTAATTCGTCCATATGCATGTAAATACCCAAAGGCAATGCAATTACTCCCATGCACGCGTACCCGTAATTGCAACACAAAGAACCCCTTTTTGCAGTACATGTATGCCACGTCATTCCTATATTACGGTCGTGAAACGGAGTGGAATTTATGCCCACGCCATGCATCATCCAACCAAATCTCCAATTAGTTTTTTTTTTTTTATATTCTTTGTTGTTTATGATTTATTTATTTTTCTTTATCAGTACTCAAATCTACATTTTTTTTATTTTTTTGTATTCTTTGTTGCTTATGATGTATTTCTTTCCCTTTGTCAATAACCAAATCCACATTGTGTTTTTTATATATTCTTTGTTGTTTATGATATATTTATTTTTCTTTTTCAGTACTCAAATCTACATTTTTTTATATTCTTTGTTGTTTATGATTTATTTATTTCTCTTTTTCAGTACTCAAATCTACATTTTTTTTATTCCTTGTTGTTTATGATTTATTTATTTCTCTTTTTCAGTACTCAAATCTACATTTTTTTTATATTCCTTGTTGTTTATGATTTATTTATTTTTCTTTATCAGTACTCAAATATAATTTTTTTCTTTCTTTCTTTTTTTGTATTCTTTGTTGCTTATGATGTATTTCTTTCCCTTTGTCAATAACCAAATCCACATTGTTTTTTATATATTCTTTGTTGTTTATGATATATTTCTCTCCCTTTCTCAGTGCTCAGAATTACATTTAAATTATCCATAAGACTTCAATTTTTTTCTGGACTCATCGACAAACAAATAACATTTTAAAGCGTTTGATATTTTTATATTATTTTGTTTTTTATGTTATTTATGACGAATTTTCCTCTCTTGTACTTATCTAGAAGTACATGATTTCAATCTTATATATTGATTTATTTCTGTATTTGATTCAACGATCCTGGTTTATTTAGTTTTTTTTATGTTTATGACGTATTTTCATCTCTTGTAGTTATCTAGAAGTACATGATTTCAATCTCATATATTAATTTATTTCTGTATTTGTCTCAACGATCCTGGTTCTTTTTTTTTATGTTTATGACGTATTTTCTATTGTGAGTGTCAAGACGTACATTTTTAAAATAATTTTAAGACTTTTGAAGTTTTCTTGACACATCGACGAGCCTGGAAAAAAAACGGTACAAGGAGATTGATAATTTATATTGTTTTGTCTTTTATATTATCTAAAACTTTTTCAATCTCCTATAGATATCCAGATATACATTCTCAAGTATCCATACGACTTCTAAAATTTTCTGAACAGAACGACGAGCCTAAACACACAATGTTTTAGGGAGTTTGATCTTTTATATTATTATCATCTTTATCATTTTTTGTTGTTGCTGTCTTCTGACGTTTTTAATTTTTCACTTTGTAAGTATCCAGTCTTCTAAAAAAATCTAAATAAATCGATGAGCTTGGACAAAGAGCATTTTAAGGAGTCTGATCTTTTATATTGTTTAAGACATATTTTCCCCCCTTTTTTAGCAAGTATCCAGACTCATATTTTTAATTATTCCCAAGACTTCTAAACTCTAAATACATAGATGAATGTGGACAAAGAACGTTTTAAGGAGTTTGATATTTTATATTGTATAATACATGTTTTTTCTTTTCTTTTCTTTTTTGCAAGTATCCATATTCTTAAGTATCCATGAGTTCTAAAATTTTCTAAATACATCGATGAGTGCGGACAAACAACGTTTTAAGGAGTTTGATAATTTTATACTTGTTTTCCTTTATTTTATTTTATTTTTATTTATTTATTATTATTATTATTTTTTTATTTTATTTTTTTTTTTTGAAGTATCCAGACGCATATTCTTAAGTATCCACAAGACTTCTATTTTTTTTCTGAACCCAACGACGGGCGTGAAGAAAGAACGTTTTAGGGCGTGTGATGGAGTGACCCTCCCGTGGCATATTAATAGCATCCGAGGGTACTGGCCACCTGTGCTCCTCCTCGGCCATCCTGCGTCTTCCCAAGCACGAGGGTCCATTTCCAAGCACATCAGGAGGTAATCCAGCTCGTCTTCGCCCCTTTGTCTCGTGCATGCAAGCGGATATTGG
>NC_091571.1:38808555-38811055 GCF_042767895.1 Penaeus vannamei
ACACATATATATATATATATAAAGAGAGAAAGAGAGAGAGAGAGACCGTTGACAGACATATATATAGAATTGAAGCGTAAACCCCAGTATATACATTAACCAGCCTCTTTTTCTACGCCTTTACCATACGCCATCCATTAATCCAAAAACAAATGAATCAAACCGAGGAATCTTTCGATCCACAGAAGCCTAAAGCAAGCTGGTCCGTCTTTTTGCGAATATCATGTTAATTCGTTATATTCCTGTGACCTCAAGCTCCGTCTTAAACCTTTTCATTTTCCTGGAAATTCGTAATGAGAATCGTGGGACCTTGTTAAGGGATTGTCTCCGGCTTTCGGTATTACCATAGGATTTTTTTTTTGCTTGGTTGTTTGTTTGTTCGGTTAATGATGATAGGAAGATCAAGGTGTAACACTGGGTCACCTGAGTATTAATTGAATTATTGTCATAATTATCTATCAATCTTTCTATTTGTCTGTTTATATATCTAACTATCTGTCTAATCTAATATATCTATCAATTTGGAGAGAGTGAGGAAGTGAGGAAGTGAGAAAGAGAGAGAGAGAGAGAGAGAGAGAGAGAGAGAGAGAGAGAGAGAGAGAGAGAGAGAGAGAGAGAGAAGAAGAGAGAGAGAGAGAGAGAGAGAGAGAGAGAGAGAGAGAGAGAGAGAGAGAGAGAGAGATGAGAAAGAGAGAGAGAGAGAGAGAGAGAGAAAGAGAGAGAGAGAGAGAGAGAGAGAGAGAGAGAGAGAGAGAGAGAGAGAGGGGGAGAGAAGAAGAAGAGAGAGAGAGAGAGAGAGAAAGAGAGAGAGAGAGAGACAGAGTGAGAGAGAGAGAGAGAGAGAGAGAGAGAGAAAGAGAAAGAGACTAATGCCCAACAACAAAATATATACATTCTGATTCTCCAGACGAATGTCAATTAATTGCTGAAAGAATGCAGAACGACTTCGAAGCAGTCCTTCTTCGGAGGGTATAGAACCAAGTCTATGCAGAACTCCCCCCTCCCCCCCCTCCTTCCCCCTTTCCACGCAGTCTTCAGGCAAACCTCGGGAGCACATTATAAGTCCTACGTCAGACCCAGAACTGCTATCACATTGCAACTCAACCATGGAGGTGTTATTGGGCAGAATTTGGAGCCTAAGACCAGCAGACAGGGCTACCTACCTGGTTCTTTTTGTGGGCGTGTGCATGGAGGAGGAACAGGCGTGATTGGACACCCTCCTCGACGTCCACCTCCTCGAGATTCACAAGTTGAAGCAGCAGGAAAAGAAAACGAGATGCTTGGAGTCATGTTGGAAGGCACTCGTTCTGCTGTCGTCCAGCATTCGATCATGAGAAGAACTCACCTAGCAGCTATCGTGCGGCTGTTTACATATGTAGATATATAACTGTCCGATCTTAAACAAAAGCTGCGAAAATGCTGCACTATAACTGGATCATCATTAAGAGGAACAAGAAAACATACGAATAAGTAAAAAAATCGCTTATATTGCTTTTTTGTTCCTTGAAGAAGCAACATAGCGAAACGGCCTTTGACATACTCGTCTGTTTTCTTGTTCCTCCTCTCGTTGTTCTATTTACGCTTCCTCCAGCACAATGAGATTAATACACGATATACACTCTCTCCTGATCTCTGCAAGGTTCCTTACCACACCGGGACCTACACGGAAAAAAAAGACTTACGTGTATTTATCGTTCTTTTCGCCGACTCATTAGTCAGCGTTCTATTTGCACGGCCATCCACAGCGCTGACTGGACGGTTTGCAACGACTGTGAACCCACATGAAGCTCGAAGGGCGAGAGTTGCACGTCCATGTGAGTGGAAGGGCTTTTTCTTTACATTAGGAAGCTTCATTATCTTTTCTGATTACTATTGATATCGTTATTGTGATTATCTTGATATTTTTTAAGTTGCTGTTATTAATGTTATCACCATTATTATTGTTATCATCATTTTCATTATCTTTATCATTGTCAATATCATTATAATCATTTTCATTATCATCAACATCATCATTACTACTATTATTGTTATTATTGTCATTTTATTACTACTATTATTGTTATTATCATTATTATTGTCATCATTATCATTATTATTATAATCATAAAACTTCCTTTCCACTAGTCCTACATCTGCCCCTTCTTGATTCCTTCCTCCTCCTTAAACCTCCCCAATTCCTTCGTTCTCTTATCCCCTTTCTTCCCCTTTCCTTCCTCCTACTTTCTCTGAGCCCCTTCTCCCTGCCCTTCCCCTTTCCTTTCTAAGTCCCCTCCGTTTCCCCTTCCCCATCTACCCTTTCTCTTCAACCTCCCTCCTTCCTCTTACTCTTTATTATCCCTTCCTATCTTTCTTCTTAACGTTCTCTCTCAGATACTCGTGGAAATAATAAACATGCATAAACTGACGGTCTAACTACTTCACTCAAGCGTACTTGCCTCGAATGCAGCGTACTTTAGAAGGATAATAATAATAGTAATGGTGATAATACAATGATGAT
>NC_091571.1:38818555-38841055 GCF_042767895.1 Penaeus vannamei
TGCTTCTTTTTTCTTTTTTTTTGTTTTCTGTTTCTTTCTTCTTTTGTTTTGTTTCCTGTTTTTACTTGGTTGAATGTTTGTTTCGTAGTATTTTTTTATTGTCTGTCAGTTCATTCACTAATTATATACTTACTCTTCTTACTTATCTATCTATCGTTATATGTATTTACTCTTTTTATCTATCTATATATCCATCTAATCTATCTACTCACCTTTAATATCTATCTATTTACCCTTCTCATTTATCTATCCATCTATGCATCCATTCACTCTTCATCTCTATCTATTCATTTATCTATTAACTCCGCCTATCCACCAACGACAACACCCACCCCCACTAACCACTCCCCACCCCCTCCTCCTTAAAACAAAAAACAAAAGAGAAACAAAAAAAAACAATAAAAAACCGACACCCTCCCACCCCCACCCTCCAACCCCTCCTTAAAACAAATACCAAAAAAAAAAAAAAAACGACACCCTCCCACCCCCACCCTCCACCCCCTCCTTAAAACAAAAACTAGCAATAAAAACCGACCCCCACCCACCCCCACCACCCACCCCCTCCTTAATACAAACCAAAAAAAGAATTTAAAAAAAGCTGAAAGTAGGAAAAAAAGTTCGCTAATGTCTACCTCTCCGTCCTTGAGCGCATTCACTCTCTCAGACACTTCCGTCGTTGGTCGAGAGAACGAGACACTTGCTACCGTTTACTACTGGCTGTGTCGTTTGGCTCGTTCAATTACCTCGTTGGCTCGTCCTCGCTTCTTCAGGCGTCGTTCTGCTTGGGGGGAAGAAAGGGCCTTGTTTGTTCCAGGTGGTTGAGGTTTTGGGATTTTTGGATTTTTGGGTTTGTCTGGTTTATTTGATTTTATTTTTTTTTTTATTTTTTATTTTTTTAGTTTTCATTTTTATTTGTTTATTATCATTTTATCTATTATTATTATTGTTATTACTATTATTATTTTTTTTTTTTTGGGGGGTGATGTGTGGTGTTTGTTTATCATCGTTTTATATTAATGGCCTTGTTTTTTTTTTTAAGTTTTATTTTAGGTGTTCGTTATTGCTGTGAATCTATTATCATCATTATGATATGTAATTATGTTTTAGCTACTCTAAATATCAGTATATTATTTTTCCTATCAATATATATTCATGCATTTATCAGATTAATTGGGATTGCTATTACTATTGTTATTCTATTTCGTTTCGGTATCTATTGACGTATTAAACTGCCATTTCAAATGCTTTACAAGTACATAATGCGAAAATTAACTTGATCTGTGGATATCTATATTTTATTTTCATCCTCTTCTTATCGTCTTTAACTATTTTCTTATCAACCTCTCCCTATCTCCCTCCCAAATCATGCTAATTTCCCCATTCGCCTATTTCGAAATGCTATTAGCACCGTTTGTCTCCTTTCTCCTCTGTCTCTCGCTTTCCGTCCGTCTTTCCTTGGAGTCTCCTCTTCCCTTCTCCTTCGTCGGCCTTGAGGTGTGTCCCCCCTTCGTTATGTCAGGCTCCTTGATTAGACTCACCCGCCTTATCTCCTTATCTCTCAGCCTCTCTCCCCGTGATGCTTTAGAGACTCTTATCTGAGGATCCTCGCTTCGGATATCTCTCGCGGTTCCTTTCTTTCCTCCTTCTCAAAGGTCTTGGTTTGTGTTCGCTTGATGTCGGTCTGGTTTTAAGCCTCATTTGGTCTCGTTTTCGGGTCTCTTGGTCTCGTATATCTACTGTTCTCCAATTGTTTTCTTTAAGGGAAATAATGTGTTAAAGTGCCTCTTTTTGGGGGTAGTTTTTTCCGTATTAGATTGTCTTGGTTGTTTATATTTCCCGCGGCAGAATCTTTCAGAAATTCCCCTAAATTCCTTTCCTCGGTTCATTTCTTACTCCATTTTTTTCTTCGCTTTTATCCCCAGTCTTTGATATGACCTTCCTCTTTGCATCATTTTCTTTTTTTTTCTGAGCCTCTTCTTCTCCTGTCACTTTCCTTATTCCTCTCGACTGACATTTCCTCCTTTTCTATCTTAGTCTATCAGCATTATGGAAATTTTTTTTCCGCATTCACGAACTCGATCACCGAGAAAAAAATCTAAGACCGTATGAATGAATGAGAGAGAGAGAGAGAGACTGAGAGAAAGAGAGAGAGAAACTGAGAGAGAGAGAGAGAGAGAGAGAGAGAGAGAGAGAGAGAGAGAGAGAGAGAGAGAGAGAGAGAGACTGAGAGAGAAAAATACCGCCCTTCCTTTAGCGGATAAAATGGGGGAAAAGTGGACTCATCGGGGGAAAAAATTAAAAGCGTATGAATATCGTCCTTTCTGTAGGGGAAAAACGGGGGAAAAGGGGATCATCTGGTGGGGAAAAAATCAAAGGTGTTTACATGAATACCGTCGTTCCTTTGGAGTAAAAAAAAAAAAAAAGAAGAAAGGGATTTTTTTTTCCTTTTTTTTTTTTTTAAGACGATCCCTTTCCAATCCAGAGCCTGAGAAAGCCCTCCCTCCCCCTCCCTTCCCTCCCTTCCACCCCTCCTCCCCTTCTTTCCTCCCTTCCACCCCTCCTCCCATTCTCTCCTCCCTTCCCTCCCTTCCACCCCTCCTCCCCTTCCCTCCTCCCTTCCCTCCCTTCCACCCCTCCTCCCCTTCTCTCCTCCCTCCCTTCCACCCCTCCTCCCCTTCTCTCCTCCCCTTCCCCTCCTTCTTCAGCGCCGATCCTTCAGTCTGCCGAAGAATCCTCAAGTTCACGGTTGTATGCTGCCACGTCTCCCCTTCTGTGGTGATACGATTCACACTTTCTGGCTCGGAAGGAAAAGTTGAGCCGTGCGGACCAGGGTGTAGAGGGAGCGTCTGTGAACCAGGGTTAGTCTCCTTTCCTCTCTACTTCCTTCTGGTCTTCCTTCCTTCTCTTCTTGTGTAGGGTTAGTCTCCTTTCCTCTCTACTTCCTCCCTTCTGGTCTTCCTTCCCTTCTCTTCTTGTTTGTTTTTTTATATCCTATTTCTTTTTTTCTTTTGTTCCTCTCTTCATTTTTCCTTTCGCTCTGTTTCTTCATCATTTTACTTGCTTCGTTTCTCCCTCTATCGCACCCTCTCCATCTTCCTCACTCCTTCCTTCTCTCCCTTCTTCCCTCCTCCCTCCCTCCGTCTCTCCCTTCTTCCCTCCTCCCTCCCTCCGTCTCTCCCTCCCTCCCTCTTTCCTGCTCCCTCTCACTGCCTTCTTCCCTCCCTCTTCCTTCTTCCCTCCTCCTCCCTCCGTCTCTCCCTCCCTCCCTCTTTTCCCTGCTCTCTCTCTTCCTTCTTCCTTCCTCCCTCCCTCCTCCTCCACCCCCCCCTCCGACGCAGCCCCCTCCCCCCCACCCCCCTTCGTTCGCTCCGCCTCCCCACCTTTACCCTATCGCCGTCTGCGCTCTCTCTGTCCTCCGTCGGCGCTGTCGAGTCATTCATTCGCTCGAAGGATGTGTGCGTGTGCTTGTGTGTGTTTTTGTTGTTTGTTATTTGTGTTTTTGTTGTTTGTGTGTTTGTTATTTGTGTGTGTGTCTGTTTGCGTTGTGTCTGTGTCTGTTTGCGTTGTGTGTGTGTGTTTGTGTTTGTTTGTGTGTGCGTGCGTGTGTTTGTGTGTGTGTGTGTGTGTGTGTGTGTTTGTGTTTGTTTGTGTTGTGTGTCTGCGTGTGATTGTGGTTGTGTATGTTTGTTTGCGTGTTTGTTTTTGGTTTTGTGTTTGTGTGTGTTTGTTTTCTTGGTTGTGTGTGTATGTGTATGTGTGTTCGTTCGTTTGTTCGTGCGTGCGTGTATATATGTATTTCCACTTGAACGTACGGCCAAGGACGTATGTATATCTGCTCGTTTCCTCACTTGTGTACACAAACTTGTAATCACTGAGGGAGAAATGGGAGAAGATTGTTTCCTCCCTCTTCCCACCCCCCCCTCCCCCTCCCCTCTCCCCCCCCGCCCCCTCCCCCTCCCCTCTCCCTCACCGCCCCCTCCCCCCTCTCCTCTCCCCCACCGCCCCCTCCCCCTCCCCTCTCCCCCACCGCCCCCTCCCCCTCCCCTCTCCCCCACCGCCCCCTCCCCCTCCCCTCTCCCCCACCGCCCCCTCCCCCTCCCTCTCCCCCACCGCCCCCTCCCTCCCCTCTCCCCCACCGCCCCCTCCCCCCTCCCTCTCCCCCACCGCCCCCTCCCCCTCCCCTCTCCCCCTACCTCCCTCTCCCCCTACCTCCCCCTCCCCCCTCCCCTCTCCCTCCCCCTTTGTCCCTTTCCCTGATTGGCCCCGAGGGAAGGCTACGGCGGGTGTAATAAGTCCCCCCCCCCCCCATGAAGGCCCGGGGCTATGACAGGTCTCCCCAGGGTCTGCGTTCGGGATATCGTCCAGGAATCCTTCTCTCCTGCCATGGCCCTCTTTTGAATCCAGGGCGTCCGACCGTATGCTAATGAGGGCCTCTTCCATTCTAGTTTGACGTCAGTTTAAATTATGTTTCTTATTTTCGTCTGTGATGCATGGTGATCCGATTTTCGAATATTGGGGCGTTAACGAGGTGACTGTACCCTCCCTCCATCTTTTTTTTTTACTTTATTATCTATTATTCATCTATCTACCTATTTATCTATTTATTTACGAACGAAATGTGATTGCGAATGTTCATCCTCTCCTTTCTTATTTCCCTTTTCCATCCGTCCGTTTGTGAAGGAGCTGGAGAAGACAAAAAAAAAGATCTTCGCTTCACCTGAGGAGTTTGACTTTCATATGAGAGAGAGAGAACAGCTGATGGAATTTCGCGAAGGGGGGGGGGGATACAGGAATTTGCATTATGGGGGAAAAAAAGTTCTATGGATGTTTTGTGTGACGCCGCAGAATACGTGGCTGTCAAAAGAAGTAAGAGAGAGACAGACAGACAGAGAGAGAGAGAGAGAAAGAGACAGAGACAGAGGCAGAGAGAGAGAGACAGAGACAGAGACAGAGACAGAGACAGAGACAGAGACAGAGACAGAGACAGAGACAGAGACAGAGACAGAGTAGATAGAGAAAGAGAGTGGTGGGAAAGAGAAAAATAAAGTTAAGAGTAATTAGGGTGGTGATAGTGATGAAGATAATGATGATAAAGATAAAGAGTTCTCGAGACATAAACGCACCAAATACTTTCCCCTCAAAACCCATATTCATTTGGGAGTTGTTGGGCCTCTCCCCTTGTTACCGATATTAATAAAGGTGAGGGGGAGGGGAATGGAAAGCATAGAGGGGAAAAGGGAAAGAGGTAGGCGAGAGAGAGACGGAGGGAGGGAGGGAGAGGGAAGGAGGGAAGGAGGGAGAGAGGGAGGGAGAAGAGAGAGAGACAGACAGAGAGAAAGAGAAACAGAGACAGAGAGAAAGAGAAAGCGCGAATATTGCGAGTATTAAAGAAAACACGAATGGGGAGATGGGGAGAAGCATAACATAGGATTAGGATTTGTGTAATAGCTGGATCATTAACCCTCAGGCATCGCACAGGGGTCCGTGGGGTTATAAAGTGCTAACCTCCCTGAGCGTGGAAATGACTGTGTTTGTCCGCCATCAACATCTTCATTTTCCCGATGGTGGGATTAGGCAGCTGATCGTAGGCCGTTTAGTGAAGAAATATGGGAAAAAAGTGTGGGTGTGCGTAATACATGTACGAGTTGAAGTATGTGTGTGGAGAAAGGGAAGGAGGGAGGGAGGAGGAGGAGGGAGGGAGGGAGGAGGGAGGGAGGGAGGGAGGGAGGGAGGAGGAGGAGGAGGGAGAGAGAGAGAGAGAGAGAGAGAGAGGGAGAGAGAGACAGAGAGAGAGAGAGACAGAGAGAGAGAGAGAGAGAGAGAGACAGACAGACAGACAGAGAAAAGGAAGGACCCGCCAAGCGCAAATCTAAAAGCGAAACCTCTCCAGGGAATCCCCGCTGGTCCTCTCCTGACTCGAGACAGCGCCAGACGCCCAGCGCGAGGACGCAGCTGGGGGGGGCGGCAGACGAGCGGGGTTCCAGGGCGAGAAAGAAAGGCCTGCGAGGCTTCAAAGAGGCAAGAGCGAAGTCAGTCTGCCGGTGACAGACTCATTACAGAGGCGGCGGGGTGGGGCGCAGGCCGGCCAAGGCAGACCCCGCCGCGAGGACGCTCTTCTCCTCCCTTCACTTTTACACAAGCCTCACGCCCACGCACGCCCACGCACGCCCACGCACGCTCATCCGCCCACGTACTCCCATGGGCCATTAATATAATATTTAACCCATACCTTCCTGCTGAGGTCCTGCGAATAATCCCTCTCTTGTTATTATCACTCCGACGAGCAACAGGTCCTGTGCTCGGGTCGCCTCGTTTTCTATGACTTGTTGCGTCAGACGATATAGAAATTGGAGGTGAATTTTGCATACGACCTTGCGGCAAGGACTCCGGTATACATGTGCGTGTGTACGTGGATGCTTATATTCAGATGTACATATACACATACACACACGCACATACAGACACATACACCACACGCATATGTGTATGTATATATCTATATATATCTATCTGTATATGTATATGTCTGTGAGTGTGTGGTGTGGTGTGTGTGTGTGTGTGTGTGTGTGTGTGTGTGTGTGTGTGTGTGTGTGTGTGTGTGTGTGTGTGTGTGTGTGTGTGTGTGTGTGCGCGCGCGTGTGTTGTGTGTGAGTATGGGCTAAATATTTGAATAAGTGAATGACCATCTCATATCTCTCAGAGCCTCCACCATGTCGCTTTCAAGAGCCTCCTCCTCCGTTTCTTTTATTGTCAATCAAATTCCTCAGTAATAAAAGCACGTGGCGTCTCCCTCGGTATTTTGCGGCCTGCTAATGACTTCCCTTTTCCCTTCCCTTTCTCCTCCTCTCAGCATCCCCCCTTTGGCTCTCGTCTTCTCCCTCCTCCCTCCTCCTTTTCCCTTCCCTTCTCCTCTTCTCAGCATCCCCCTTTGGCTCTCGTCTTCTCCCTCCTCCCTCCTCCTTTTCTCTCCCTTTCTCCTCTTCTCAGCATCCCCCTTTGGCTATCGTCTTCTCCCTCCTCCCTCCTCCTTTTCCCTCTCCTTCTCCTCTTCTCAGCATCCCCCCTTTGGCTCTCGTCTTCTCCCTCCTCCCTCCTCCTTTTCCCTCCCCTTCTCCTCTTCTCAGCATCCCCCCCTTGGCTCTCGTCTTCCTCCTCCTCCCTCCCCCTTATGCCCTGTCTTTATCGCGTGTTCAGCATCGCCCCTTTGGCTCTCGTCTTCGCCCTCCTCCCTCCTTTTCTCTCCCTTTCTCCTCTTCTCAGCATCCCCCCTTTGGCTCTCGTCTTCTCCCTTCTCCCTCCTCCTTTTCTCTCCCTTTCTCCTCTTCTCAGCATCCCCTTGGCTCGTCTTCTCCCTCCTCCCTCCCTCTTATGCCCTCTCTTTATCGCGTGTTCACCATCCCCCTTTTGCTCTCACCTTCTCCCTCCTCCCTCCTCCTTATGCCCTGTCTCTATCGCGTGTCCATCATCCCCCTTTTGCTCTCATCTTCCTCCTCCTCCTTCCCCCTTATACCCTATCTTTATCGCGTATTCATCATCCCCCTTTTCCTCTCATCTTCCCCTCCTCCCCTCCCCCTTACGCCCCCTCTTTATCACATATTCTAAGCCGTTTCTGTATTTTTTTTCGCTCCTCCTTCTTAAGTATCATCGAGATCCTGGTAACTCCATGACCCTCTTTTTTTCCCCTCTCTTGGCGCGGCTTCCCCTCGCCGGGCTTCTCATTTTGAGGGAAATTGGGATCATGCGAGGCATTCTCGGAAGGGCGAGGGAGGGTGGGAACGGGAAATAAAGGGAGGGAAGGGAGGGAGGGAGGGAGAGGAAGGGAGGGGAGGGAGGGGAAGGAAGGGGAGGATAGGGAAGGGAGGGAACGTGAAATAAAGGGAGGGAGGAGAGGGGAGGAGAGGGAAGGGAGGGAGGAAGGGAGGGAGGAAAGGGAAGGGAAATGAAGGGAGGAAAGGGTCTAGGGAGGGAGGAAAGGGTCTAGGGAGGGAGGGAAGGGAGGGAAGGAAGGAGGGAGGAAAGGGAAGGGGAAATAAAGGGAGGAAAGGGTCTAGGGAGGGAAGGAAGGAGGGAGGGAGGAGAGGGAAGGGAGGGAACGGGAAATAAAGGGAGGGAGGGAAGGGGAGAAGGAGGGTCAAATAAAGGGAGGGAGGGAAGGGTAGGCTGGAGGGAGGGTCAAATAAAGGGAGGTAGGTAGGGAAGGGTAGAAGGAGGGTCAAATAAAGGGAGGGAGGGAAGGGGAGAAGGAGGGTCAAATAAAGGGAGGGAGGGAAGGGTAGGCTGGAGGGAGGGAGATGGCACGTTAACTTTAAGATCGAGTTTGTATGGCACGCAAGTAGTGTGTCATAGATCTGAATATGTAAACATCAATTTACATATTCATATAAATACATATAAGCAGATCTTGTGTGTATGAATATATACAATAATGTGTATATATATATAGGTAGACAGATAGATAGATAGAAAGACAAATTGATAGCCAGACAGACGGGCAGATAGATAGACAGATACATAGATTGATAGATATGAATGTGTATATGTATGAACATGCGTGTGTGTGTGTGTGTGTGTGTGTGTGTGTGTGTGTGTGTGTGTGTGTGTGTGTGTGTGTGTGTGTGTGTGTGTGTGTGTGTGTGTGTGTGTACGTGGCGTGTGTGTGTGTGTGTGCGTGTATGTGTATGTGTGTGTGTGTGTGTGTGTGTGTGCGTGCGTGTTCGTGTGTGTGTGTGTGTGTGTGTGTGTGTGTGTGTGTGTGTGTGTGCGTGCGTGTTCGTGTGCGTGTGTGTGTGTGTGTGTGTGCGAGCATGTTCATCCCAGATCATCACGGAGGCACGATATCCCAACCACAATTTGCACCGGATCCACTCTCGGTGCAACGCCCGCCCTCGCGAGAGATGGAAATGCAAGCTACGTTTTTTAACCACAATGAAAATCAATTTAGCGATGATGAGAGAGATACGGGCGGCGCGGGGACCTCCTGCCATACCATTTTTGGCCTCCCACGCCGCCCGCCTCCAGGGGGAATCCCCGCCGGGAGGTCTCACCTACGGGAAAAGAAGAAGGAGAAGGAGAAGAAGGAAAGAAAAAAAAAAAAAGCTTTAAGACGCAAGCTTTTCAGCCGAAATATTTGCTTATTCGGTCAGATTCCGAAGGGGATTTTGCGATACACAGAAATCCGGATTACTGGGCGGAAATCGGGTTTGAGGTGGGCGGGATTAAACGCGGGGCTTTTGAAGGAGTGATTTTATGAGCCCCGAGGGAAGGGAGAGGGCAGGGGGAGGGGAGGGAGGAGGGTTTAGAGGAGGGAAGGAAGGCCGAGAGGGAGGAGGAGAAGGGAAGGGAGGGATAGGAGCGGACTGAAGGCGAGGAAGAGAGGAGGAGGGAAGGGAGGCCGAGGAAGAGTGGAGGAGGGGAGGGAGGCCGAGGAAGAGAGGAAGAAGGAAGGGAGGGCGAGGGGAAGGAGGGAAGGGAACGGTGAGAGAGAGGAGGAGGGAGAAGGGGAAGGAGGGGAGGGAGGGCGAGGAAGAGAAGGGCGAGGGGAAGGAGATAAGAGAAGGGAGAGAGAGTAGGAGGGAAGAGAAGGGCGAGAGAGGAGGCAGGGTGAAGAAGGGAGAGAGAGAGAGAGGAGAAGGGGAAGGAGGGGAAGGGAGGGGAGGGAGGGCGAGACTCCATATCTTATACAGGACTGAGAATTCCAGGCGAGAGGGAATGCCAAGCACGCTTCGCAGCCTCTCATTGTCGGCGGCGGCCACACGCCAGAATGTGACGCCGGGCCCCCTCCCTCTTGGCTCCCTTCCGCGCCCCCTCCTCTCCCCTCTCCTTCGTCTCTTCTTCGTCTCTCGTCACTTCTTCCTCTCTCTCCTCTCTCGTCTCTTCTTCCTCTCTCCTCTCCTTCGTCTCTCTCCTCTCTCCTTTTCTTCGTCTCTCTCCTCTCTCGTCTCTACTTTCTCTCTCCTCTCCTTCGTCTCTCTCCTCTCTCGTCTCTTCTTCTTCTCCCCTCTCCTTCGTCTCTCTCCTCTCTCGTCTCTACTTTCTCTCTCCTCTCCTTCGTCTCTCTCCTCTCTCCTCTCCTTCGTCTCTCTCCTCTCCTTCGTCTCTTCCTCCTCTCTCGTCTCTACTTTCTCTCCCTTCTCCTTTGTTTCTCTCCTCTCTCGTCTCTTCTTGCTCTCCCCTCTCATTCGTCTCTTCCCTTTCCTACCTCCTCCGCCTCTCCTTTCTCCCTTCTCCTTTCTCTTTGCCTTTCTCTTCATACTTCGACTCTTGCCACTCTCTCCCTCTTCCTCCTCCTCCTCTACTCCCCTCTCCTTCTCCCTCTTCTCCTCCCATTCCCTTTCGTCCCCTTTCTACACGCTCCCTCTCCTCTCCTTCTTTCTCCCTTCTACTCTTTTATTCCCTCTTTTTTCTTTCCTCCTCTCTCCTGATCTTTCTCCCCTGCTCCCTTTTATCCCTTCTTCTCTCTCTTCTCACTTCTCTCTTTTTTCCTTCTTCTCTTCTTTCTCCCCTCTTCTCTATCTCCCTTATTCTTTCTTTTCCCCTCTTCTCCATTTCCCTTATTCTCTCTTTTCCCCTCTTCTCTTCTTTCTCCCCTCTCCCCTACTTTCTCCCCTCTTCTCCATTTCCCTTATTCTCTCTTTTCCCCTCTTCTCTTCTTTCTCCCCTCTTCTCCATTTCCCTTATTCTTTCTCTTCCCCTCTTCTCTTCTTTCTCCCCGCTTCTCCATTTCCCTTATTCTCTCTTTTCCCCTCTTCTCTCTCTCTCCCCTCTTATCTTTTTCCCCTTATTCTCTCCCCTACTTTCCCCTCTTCTCTTTTCCCCTCTTCTCTTTTTCCCCTTATTCTCTCCCCTACTTTCCCCTCTTCTCTGCCTCTCCCCTCTTCTCTTTTTTCCCCTTATTCTCTCCCCCTCGAATTGTCTCCTGGAGGGTGAGTCCTCGGGCGTGGGAGGACGACGTCGACCTGCGTGAGGATCACTCTTTTCGAGGAGCGAGGAGGAGGAGGAGGAGGAGGAGAGGGAGGAGTGGGAAGAGGAGGAGAAGTAGAGGAGGGGGAGAAAGAGAAGAGGAGAAGAGGAGAGGGGGTAGGGAGAGAAGGAGAGGGAAGAGGAGAGGGAAGAGGGGGGAGAGGAGGAGAGGAGAGAGGGAGGAGAGAGGGAGGGGAGAAGGGAAAAGGGAAGCGGGGATAGAGGAGGAGAGGGGAGAGGAGGAGAGGGGAAAGGAGGAGAGGGAGGGGAGAAGGGAAAGGGGAAGCGGGGATAGAGAAGGAGAGGGGAGAGGAAGGGGAGAAGGGAGAGGGAGGGGAAAAGGGAGAAAGGGAGAGGGTTATTGGGGATGAGGAGAGAGGAGAAGGGAGAAGGGGAGCTGGGGAGAAGGGGAAATAAGGGAGAGGGGGAAGGGAGAGGGGCTGCTGAGGTCAGATCGGGGTAGAAAGAAATGATCTTAGTAATGTCGAGCTGTTTTTTTTGTTTTTTTTCTTTTCTTTTTTTTGTCTGTCTTTTTCTTTTTTTCTCTCTTTCCTTTTTTTGTCTGTCTTTTTCTTTTTAACAATTCCCAGACCTACATCCAGACACGATTCTTAAACACTTCGAAAGCTGCTCCCTTATGATCCCCCCTTAGAAAAAAACAACTTTTGAACCTACTTATTAAGAACCCTTTAATAAGTAACCCCATAATTAAGAGCCTCCCCTTAAGAAACTCTCATTAAGAACCCCCATTAACCCCCCCCCCAATAAGCACCCCCATTAAGAACCCCCACCTCTTTAGACCACCCCCTCCCCCTCCCCCTATTCAGAATCCCGCTCCCCCCCCCCAACCTCCCTAGACCCAAAGCCCCCTCCCCCTGCCGCCCGCCCACGCACCCGCCCCCCCCCCCCCTACGCCCATCCGCGCGGTTCCATCACGGAGGCGCCCACTGCCTTTGGCCGCCGCCCGCGTGTAATTGGTGACTATTATGCTTCGCCTTAACTCTCGTTATGGCTTTATCGCTGCCTAATGGGCGGGATGGGCGTGCGCCTTGTGGCTCCGGGGATCATTTTGTGGGCGGTCGAATTCGTCGGCGTTTAGCGAGGGAGAATATGACGGACGCGGATCATTACTCGGCTCGTGCCTTGGGACATGGGCGGCCGTGTTTGGGTGTATATATGTATGTATATGTGTATATACATATATATGTATGTATGTATGCATACATACACACACACACACACACACACACACACACACACACACACACACACACACACACACACACACACACACACATATATATATATATATATATATATATATATATATATATATATATATATATGTATATATATATATATGCATGTATATATGCGTGTGTCTATGTATCTCTGTATATGTATGTATGTTTTCGTGAATCTACATGTGACCAGTGTGTATGACAAAGTGTTATTTCCTCGTTGCTTTTCTTCATTTTACTGCACTTCATCACCGCTCTAAATCCCACCGCCTCCCCCTCCCCTCCTAACCACGCTCCCCCCTCCCCCCGCAGGAGACGACAGCCAAGGACGCCCGCGCCTCCTTCAGCAGCAGCAGCAACACCGACCGCCCTTCGCCCGCCCAGCACCCGCTCCCTCGCGCCCTCAGCCCCAGGACCCAGCCATGAATTCCGAGGAGTTCCGTAAGCGAGGGAAGGAGATGGTGGACTACATCGCCAACTACATGGACACCATCGAGAACCGGCGAGTGACGCCCGCGATCGAGCCCGGCTACCTGAAGGACCTGGTGCCCCTCGAGGCTCCTCAGAAGGGCGAGGGCTGGGACGACATCATGAAAGACGTCGAGGACAAGATCATGCCCGGGGTAAAATTCTCCTCCTCACTCTCCTTTTACTTGGAGCTGTTCCTTGTCTGTTTTACAATAGCTTTCGTATTTTACCGTCTGTTTACATTCATTAACGTTTTACGCATCTATTCCCCGCGTGAGGTCATCTAATTTACATAGATACAATACACAACCATACAGTCTGTTCTACAATAGCTATCTTCGTATTTTACCGTCTGTTTATATTCATTAACCTTTTGCGCATCTATTCCCAGCGTGACGTCATCTAATTTACATAGACACAATACACAACCAAACATTTTGACAAATCTCCCGCATCGTCCTACCAGGCCCTTCGCCCAGCACCTCGCCCCTTCCCACCGTCACCCTCATCCTACCCACGGCCTTTCCCCCCAAATCCCGAAGTCTAACAGCCCCGCCCCCTTCCTCCCGCAGGTGACCCACTGGCAGCACCCGCGGTTCCACGCCTACTTCCCCTCCGGCAACTCCTACCCGAGCATCCTGGGGGACATGCTTAGCGACGGCATAGGATGCATCGGGTTCTCGTGGGCAGCGTCGCCGGCCTGCACGGAGCTGGAGACGATTGTGCTTGACTGGATTGGTAAGGGGGGGGGGGGAGGAGGGTTTCGCGCCCTCTCTCGCGTTTTCTTTGTCACTTTGGCTCTGTCTGTCTGTGTCTTTGCCTTTGTCTGTCTGTGTCTCTGTCTGTCTGTCTCTCTCTCTCTCTCACACACTGTCTCTCACTATCCCTATCTCTCTCTCTCTCTCTCTCTCTCTCTCTCACACACACACACACACTGTCTCTCTCTCTATCTCTCTCTCTCTCTCTCTCTCTCTCTCTCTCTCTCTCTCTCTCTCTCTCTCTCTCTCTCTCTCTCTTACTCACTCTCTCTCTCTCCTTTTTATTAAAATCCTCGTGTCCTGTCTCCATTTCCCCTCACAGGTCGAGTGCCTTGACGCTCTAGCGTCTCGAGTTAATCCAATATTTGTTCCTTCTGCGAACTTTCAAATCCTACAATATAATATATTTCTCGTGCTTACTATTATTAAAGCCCCAATCTTCGTTTTTTTTTTATATGCAGAAAACGTGGTTTTTAATGTTTTTTTTTTTTTCTTATTCTTATTTTACAGGAAAGATGGTGGGACTACCTGAAGACTTCCTCTCCTTCACCGAGAACAGCAAAGGCGGAGGAGTCATACAGGTGAGACAGCTTACCGTAAATCGACTTAAAAGACTACTCGAATACATACTTGAATCCCTTATGAGACGGGATGGAAATCATAAGCGTAGAAACCTTTCCTTTCCTCCCCCTTCTTAAGCTGTCACCGATCGTCTTCCCATGTGATTAGATTGCTTATTAGTGTTTCGTTGGAGAATTCGAGATCTTCCTTAGATGTTCTCATCCTCCGAAATTATCATATCGTCTTGTCTGATATAAAAAAAATAATAATAATCACGTAGAAGAGGGACTTATTTTTAGCCACATTTTCCTCCCCCGCATATAAGTTCCGACTACATGAAGCCACATACTCCACATATATACTTCCACATGAATTATCTTCCTCTTCTCCTCCCCCTCCCCCTCCAGGCTATCAGGCATTCCTAACACACCCAACACATTCTCACACACCTATCCACACGCACACACCCTCCCGTCCCCTCGCACCAAAAAATCCACCTCTTCCCGCCTCCACTCGTCCCCCCCTCCACATACATAACTCCACATCCACCCCCCCCCCTCTCACCCTATGCACCCCCTGCCCTCCTTCGTCGCTGCCGCTGAAACATGTGATGAATGGTAAAGTTTGTGGGCGAGCGAGGAGAGGGAGGAAGGGGGAGGGTGAAGGAAGGGAATGGAGGAGGAAGGGGAGAAGGGAGGGAAGGAGGTGGGAAGAGAGGGTGAGAGGTTAGAAGAAGGGTGGGAAGGGGGGAGGAAGAAGGGGAGGGAGGAAGAGAGGGTGGAGGAAGACGAGAAAAGTGAGCGAGAGGGAAAAAAGGTGGAGATAGGGAGCGAGAGAGGACAAGGAAAGGCAGGGAAAGGAGGAGAGGGAGAGAGAGGGGACGAGGGGAGGAGAGGGAGGGTGGAAGGGAGGGTGGAGGAGAAGGAAAGGGAGAAGAGACCAAAGGAATGAGAGGGAAGGGGAGGAGGAGGAGGAGGAGGAGGAGAATCTCTCGCTCGGGCGGCACAAGAAATCGATGTGGCTATTACCCACCACAATAGCTTGGGTCCACCGCTAAAACTTCTTTTTTGGGGGAGAAGAGAACCATTCACACATATTTTTTTTCTCTCTCTCTCTCCCTTTCATCTTTTTTTTTTTTTTTTTTAAGTCTGTCGAGGATTTGTTAAGCGAGGCGGTAGGGAAGCCTGCCCTACCTGTTGTGCGAGGAGGAACCGACCACCGAGAGACTAGCCTTTTGGTCTTTGGAGCTAAAGTTACTCTAGGGCGGAGGGAAAGAAAAAGATAAAAAGAAAAAAAAAACTTGTGGGAGGACAGTTCGGGGTTGGGAGGGGACGTGGGGGGGATGGGGGGGGCGGGGGGAAGGAGAATGTGAATGGAGGTGGGAATATGAATGGGACTGGGTTGGGAATCAGAATAGGATTGGGGTAGGAATCAGAATGGGATTGAGAATGGAAGAAGAGTAGGAATGAAAGTGGGAATGGGAATCAGATTGGGAAAAAGGAGTGGGAATAGGAAATAGGTGGTGAAAATGGGGCTGGATATAGAAATAGGAATGTAAATGGGGCTGGAAGTCACATTGCAAATATTTTTTCGGGCGGGGAGGGGAGGTGGAAATCGGAATGGGAACGCAAATACGCATAGAAATGGGAACGGGAATGGGGGATGTATGCGCGTGGGTGGCCAATTAGCTAAGGAGATGGAGAGAATTAATCATTTACCGCATCTGCCTATTTTAGTACTTCTGACCTTTCGCTCGCAAACTTTGTCTGATCTTATTCATCTCGGTCATATTGTCTTCTCGAAATAGACTCACTTCGTCTCAAATGGGAACATGTCTTAACGATACGCATCTGTCTGTATTAATTACTTATCGTGGGATATGAGGTCATTTCAAAGTCACTTTTAGTCATTTTTCACAACTTGGGTTATTCGTCACATATATGGGGGTTATTTTTATCAATGCTATTGTTATTTCTGCTATAGTAGAGATAGCAGCCTCATCAGAACAATTACATATATGGGGGTTTATTTTTACTAATACTGCTGATATTTCTACAGTAAACAAAAATGGCAGCTTCATTAGTTATATACACACACACACACACACACACACACACACACACACACACACACACACACACACACACACACACACACACACACACACACACACACACACACACACACTTTTGCTTTATTTCTACTACTACAAACACGACAATCACGGCAATAAAAGTTTATGTTTTGGCTAAAGTTCTGCATTAATGATTGAGATCTGACTGGCTCTCCCAGGCCGTCTCATGAATAGGAAGTGAGTAAGTTCTGAAAGGTTACGCGAATGAACTTTGTTTATTGAAGAAAAGTCACACTCAAAAATGGATGAAAAAAAAATAACCGTCGATAGATGGAATAGATGAATAAAGAAGGAAATATATAGTTAGATAAAGAAGGTGAATCACTGATTAAAAAAGATAAGAAGGTACATACTTATGGTAGATAAGAAGGTGCAAATATTATGATAGATAATAAGATACATAACTGATTAAGACACACACAAAAGGAGCATAACTGATTAAAATACAAAATGCACACTTGACCCCCTAAAAACGATAACTTTCGGAGCCTCACCTGACCCCCCCCCCTTCCACCTTCCCCAGGGCTCGGCGTCGGAGTGCGTCCTGGTGTCCCTCCTGGCCGCCCGCGCCCACAAGATCCGCCAGCTGAAGAAGCAGCACCCGTTCGTGGAGGAGGGCGTGCTGCTGTCCAAGATGATGGCCTACTGCAGCAAGGAGGCCCACTCGTGCGTCGAGAAGGCGGCCATGATGGCCTTCGTCAAGATGAGGATCCTGGAGCCTGACGAGAACCAGAGCCTCAGGGGATCCACGCTCCAGCAGGTGAGCGCCGTCCGCAGGGATACGCCTCGTCCTTCCGTGCATACATCTGGCTACCCATTCACCCGTGCATACACTCGTACATCCGTCTATGCATCCATTCATTCCTCCAGCCTTCTATCCATCCATTCACCCATTTATCCATCTGTCCAGCCATCCAATACATGCTACACACACAGCAAAAAAAAAATGAGAAAGAAAGAAAAAAACTTCTTTATAATTCACGATCCAATTTCCCAAAGAGCTTCCCTTGTTACGATATGAATTTCCGCGTGTGATTCCTTCCCACAACCCGGTCTGTAAGAACGCCCTCTCCCTCAGGTGATGGAGGAGGACCGCGCCATGGGCCTCATCCCCTTCTACGTGGAGGCCACCCTCGGCACCACCTCCTGCTGCTCCTTCGACAACCTCGCCGAGATCGGTAAGCAGGGGCGCCTCTTGCCTGTGCCCCTTTGTGCGCTCTCGACGTCTTCCAGGGCGCCGCTGACGGGGCCGATCAATGCCTCTTTCTCTGCGACGACTTTCCTGACGACAGCCTCTTGAAATATGCACCGAATATAACCTGAGCTATTCCTAGGGTGATGTTATTAATTACAGATGATGTAGTCGATAGCTAACTTACTCTCTTCGTCCGTGTAGGTCCCGTGTGCGAGGAATACGGGGCTTGGCTGCACGTCGACGGCGCCTATGCAGGCAACTCGTTCATCTGCCCCGAGTTGCGAGGCCCCATGAAGGGCATTGAGGTGAGTCTCTCCTGCATTTACTTTCGTCTTCCAAGGGGGGGTGGGGGGTAGAGTATTCTCTGTGATAGATTATTTAATTAAGGATCACTTTTTCCCGTTTTTTTCCCGCGATATCTCCGTTTTGAATGACTTGTGGGATGTTTCTCCAGTCGGCCCTCTCTCTCTCGCGGCGGCTGAGGAATTCCTCTAAATCAAACTTTATGAGCGAACTTCTTAGATGAATGGGAAGTCATTAGAAATTTTCTTCTGTCCTAGATATCATAAGGGGTGAAGTTATAATCCATTTGTGATGTGATGAAAAACATTATATATTTAGCAGACCTCACGAGTGATATACGCAGATTATTGCATGTGATATTGTTACTAAACCAACCCTTATAGTACAGAGTGTACAAGTATATGTATAACACACACACACACACACAAGATAACCTCTTATAGTACAGACTGTACAAGTATATGTATAAGACACATACACACACACACATACACGCACACACACACACAGACACACACACACACACACACACAGACACACACACACACACACACACACACACACACAAGAGAACCTCTTATAGTACAGACTGTACAAGTATATGTATAAGACACATACACACACACACACACACACAAGAGAACCTCTTATAGTACAGACTGTACAAGTATATGTATAAGACACAGACACACACACACACACACACACACACACACACACACACACAAGAGAACCTCGCTGTAAACGATTTTTTTTCCCTTTCCAGCATGCTTCCTCGTTCAACTTTAACCCGAACAAGTTCATGCTGACGAACTTCGACTGTTCTCTCATGTGGTAAGTTTCCTGCTGTTAGTGAATGGTGTTTTCCGTAATTAGCAACACAAGCGGTATTAATAATAGTCTTTAAAGAGTCGGTTCCACTTATAAGTTACTTGTACAATACAAATTGAATAAGTTTTTCCCTCCGAATGGATGATATAAAAGATAATAATTAAAATGATATATGAATATGTATGGAAATAGATAGATGGATAGGCAAATTAATAGATAAACAGATAGATATGGATAAGTATGAATAGATATATATCTGACTATATATATTCAGACAGACAAACAGGTAAGTGAAAAGGACACACAGAGATAAATTAATGAATACACGCATAGACAGACAGATAAATGATTGAACGGATGAAAGAAAGACAATTGGATGAAAGAAGACACAAATAAATCAATCAATCAACAGATAGACAAACAGATGAATTAATAGAAAGAAACACAGAGAGACAGGAAAAAACAAACAAGCATAAACCTAACCGTGTGTGTTAATGCCTTTCTTCTCTTCAGGGTGAAGGACCGCTTCCGACTGACGCAGGCCCTGGTGGTGGACCCTCTCTACCTGCAACACTCGTATTCTGAGAAGTCCATTGACTACAGGGTAAGTTTCCGCCGCGAGAGGCCTGCCTGTTGGGGGTGTCTGTTTTCCGTCCGTAATGGCGGTCGTTAGGTGTGGATTGCTTGTTTGGGGGAGAACGGTTTTTCTTTTCTTTTCTCTTCTTTCTTTCTCTCTCTCTCTCTCTCTCTCTCTCTCTCTCTCTCTCTCTCTCTCTCTCTCTCTCTCTCTCTCTCTCTCTCTCTCTCTCTCTCTCTCTCTCTCTCTCTCTCTTTTGAGGTGGGGTGGGAGGAGGGAGGGCGGAAGAAGTGGTGTTATCGTTTAATAGTTGGGTTTGGTTTACAGCATACAGACGAATGCACACACACAAAAACACACAAACACACACACACACGCACACGCACACGCACACGCACACACACACACACAAATACACACGTGGGCTTATGGGAGGAGAGAGAGAGAGAGAGAGAGAGAGAGAGAGAGAGACGAAAGAAAGACAGAAGAAACGAGAGAAAGAAAAGAATAAAAACAACAACAGAGAAATGAAATAATCCCGATTCCCAATTCCTCAGTCACAAACTCACCCCGCCCCCCCCCCCTCTCCCGTAGCACTGGGGCATCCCGCTGAGCCGCCGGTTCCGCGCCCTCAAGCTGTGGTTCGTGATCCGCTCCTTCGGCGTGGAGGGCCTGCAGAAGTACATCCGCGAGCACTGCCGTCTCGCCAAGAGGTTCGAGGCCCACGTCAGGAAGGAGCCCAGCTTCGAGGTCGCCAGCCCCGTCGGCCTCGGCTTGGTCTGCTTCAGGTGGGTGCTCAGTCGGCTTGGCTAAGGAGCGGCGGTAGGCCATTAAGAGGGAAAAAAAGAAAAAGAAAAGAAACGATGGGCCATTAAAGACAGAAAAAAAGAAAAATTATAGGCCATTAATAAGTAAATAAAAAATAGAAAGGAAGAAAAGGATTCATAATCGCAATAATACCGACAGTAATCGCTGTCATCATTTTAAAAGATAAATCAAGAATATCCATGATAACCATAATAAATACATACAACAATCACCAAACATCATTAAAAACCAATCACTCCTAAACGACCTCGTCTGCCCCATTAGACTGAAGGGAACGAACCTGATCAACCAGAAGCTGCTGTCCTCCATCAACGCCTCCGGGAAGCTGCACATGGTCCCCGCTTCCCTCAACGACAGATACGTTATCCGGTTCTGCGTCTGCGCCCAGAACGCCACCGACGCCGATATCGGTAAGTACAAGGGGGGGGGGGTCTTTAGGTCTCAAAACGAGAGGTTCTTGTGGTCTGGGTTGGTATATGGGGGGGGGTGTGGTTTGGTGGGAATCGTGGTATTTTAGGGCTTGAGTTTTTAAGGTTATTGTGGTATTTTAGGGCTTGGTTTTTGTATTTCATGAAAATTGGGAGGTTTGGGGCACTGATTTCGTAAACGTTCGTGGAAATTGCTATTTTCGGCATTAGTTTCATGCGAGTTGACGCTGATTTCATACTTTGAAGAGAATTGTGTTATTTCTGGCTCTGGTTTTGTATAGTATGATGAAACGTGCTATTTTAGATGGTTTGGTGAAACGTGCTATTCTAGATACTGATTTCGTATGATTCAATTACATTTTTGTTGTTGTTTTTTGAGACATTTGAGTTCAATTGACTGAAAGAAAATTGTTTTATTGTAAACACGAATTTAGATGATTTTTCTCCCCTTCTACAGACTACGCTTGGGAAGTCATTACACAGTTTGCTGCTGACATGAAGGTCATCATGGCCGAGGAATTGGAGAACAAAGAGAAGGTAAGGAAACCCATCAATTGTACATTAGAAACCCATTTTTAAAGCACACCAGTAATGATATGTGAAGCAAGTGAACTACTTTATAATCTTCCAACTTTGTTCACCTTATCCTTTACTCTATTTCACAACTTTCATTTCACTTTTTTTAACTTTCATTATTCTACCTTACCTTAACTAGAATTCTCAAATTCGTCCCCCTTTTCCTTTCCTCTCCCCTTCTCCACAGCAGGTCGAGGAGACGAAAGAGAACAAGGAAGAGGAGGCGCAGAAGGAGGCCGAAGAAGGCACCGAAGAAGTGTTCCAGATGCTCGACCGCAAGAACAAGAAGAGCCTGCGGTACAAGCGGTCCTTCTTCGTCCGCATGGTGTCCGACCCCAAGATCTACAACCCGAAAATCGTCAGAAGTCTTCCACGTAAGTCTAGCAGATCGGGAGACGCTCGGAAAGGATAGAGATTACTTATAGGGATTCTAGTATTATAGTATTATATAGAGAGTTTACACTGCTGTGAGAGAGAGTCCTACAACCCGAAAATCGTCAGAAGTCTTCCACGTAAGTCAAGCAGATCGGGAGACGCTCGGAAAGGATAGAGATTACTTATAGGGATTCTAGTATTATAGTATTATATAGAGAGTTTACACTGCTGTGAGAGAGAGTCCTACAACCCGAAAATCGTCAGAAGTCTTCAACGTAAGTCTGGCAGATCGGGAGACGCTCGGAAAGGATAGAGATGGGTTATAGGGATTCTAGTATTATAGTATTATATAGATAGTTTACACTGCTGTGAGAGGGAGTCCTACAACCCGAAAATCGTCAGAAGTCTTCCACGTAAGTATGGCAGATCGGGAGACGCTCGGAAAGGATAGAGATGGGTTATAGGGATTATTATTTTATAGAGAATGACTGACCGTATAGATAGGGACTGTAGGGAAGAGTAAGGGCGAGATCTACAACCCGAAAATCGTCAGAAGTCTTCCACGTAAGTCTAAGTCAAGCAGATCGGGAGACGCTCGGAAAGGATAGAGATTACTTAAAGGGATTCTAGTATTATAGGATTATATAGATAGTTTACACTGCTGTGAGAGGGAGTCCTACAACCCGAAAATCGTCAGAAGTCTTCCACGTAAGTCTAAGTCTGGCAGATCGGGAGACGCTCGGAAAGGATAGAGATGGGTTATAGGGATTATTATTATATATAGAGAGTGACTGACTGTATAGTTAGTGACTGTAGGGAAGAGTAAAGCGAGATCGACAACGTGAAAATCGTCAGAAATCCTCCACGTAAGTCGGGCAGATTTTGAGACTCTGGGATATTACAGGGATTGGTTAGAAGGATTATAGTATTATACTATCATATAGATAGTTTACACTGCTATAAGATAGATAGATATTGATCGTAGGGATGAGTGAGAGGTAAGTCCAGCACATCGGGAAACGCTTCGAGATTATGGAGATTGGTTTTAGGGATTAGGGATTATAGTATGATATTATCAAATAGATTGTGATTGATTGTAGGGAAGAGTAAGAGCGAAAATCGCCAGGTTTCCCACATGTCTGGCAGATTGGGAGACGCTCGGAAATTATAGAGATTGCTTATAGGGATTATAATACTTTATCATTATATATATATATATATATATATATATATATATATATATATATATATATATATAGTGACATT
>NC_091571.1:38861055-38866055 GCF_042767895.1 Penaeus vannamei
CTTGTGATTTGTGGTCTTGTGTTCTGTGTACCGCGTCTGTGGTTCCTTTGGTATGGGGGAAGGATAAAGAGAGAGAGAGAGAGAGAGGGAGGAGGGAGAGGGAAAGAGAGGTAGGGGGAGAGAGTAGGGAGGAGGGAGAGGGAAAGAGAGAGGGAAAGAGAGGTAGGGGGGAGAGAGAGAGGGAGGAGGGAGAGAGAGAGGGAAAGAGAGAGAGAGAGGAGGGGAGGAAAGAGGGAAAGAGAGGTAGGGGAAGAGAGAGAGGTAGGGGGAGAGAGAGAGAGGTAGGAGGGAGAGGGAAAGAGAGGGAGGAGGGAGAGGGAAAGAGAGGTAGGGGGAGAGAGAGGAGGAGGGAGAGAGAGAGGGAAAGAGAGAGAGAGGAGGGGAGGAGGAGAGGAAAGAGAGGTAGGGGAAGAGAGAGAGTAGGGAGAGAGAGAGAGGGAGGAGGGAGGGAAAGAGAGGGAGGAGGAGAGGGAAAGAAAGGTAGGGGGAGAGAGAGAGGGAGGAGGGAGAGGGAAAGGGAGGTAGGGGGAGAAAGAGAGGGAGGAGGGAGAGGGAAAGAGAGGTAGGGGGGAAAGAGAGGGAGGAGGGAGAGGGAAGAGAGGAAGAGAGAGAGAGAGGAGGGGAGGAGGGAGAGGGAAAGAGAGGTAGGGAGAGAGAGTGGGAGGAGGGAGAGAGAGAGAGAGAGGAGGGAGAGGGAAAGAGAGGTAGGGAGAGAGAGAGAGGGAGGTGGGAGAGGGAAAGATAGGTAGGGAGAGAGAGTGGGAGGAAGGGAGGGAAAGAGAGGTAGGAGGGAGAGGGAAAGAGAAGTAGGGGGAGAGAGAGGGAGGAGGGAGAGGGAAAGAGAGAGAGGGAGGAGGGAGAGGGAAAGAGAGGAAGGGGGAGAGAGAGAGGGAGGAGGGAGAGGGAAGAGAGGTAGGGGAGAGAGAGAGGGAGGAGGGAGAGGGAAAGAGAGGAGGGAGGAGGGAGAGGGAAAGAGAGGTAGGGGGAGAGAGAGGGGGAGGAGGGAGAGGGAAAGAGAGGTAGGGGTGAGAGAGAGGGAGAAGGGATGCAAGAGGGGGATAGAGGGAGGGAGAAGGGGGAGGAAGTGAGGAAGAAAGATAGAGAGAGGAGCAAAGGGAAGCATTAAAAGGGAGTAGGGAGAGACATATAGAAAAATAGACAGATATATACAGAAGAAAGAAAAAGAGAATGAAAGGGACAGAGAGAGAGAAATAGACAGGCAGAGAGAAGAAAGAGAAAGAAGGAAAACAAAGAAACGAACGAAGAAAAACACAGCCTGATCATTTCTTCCTCTCTCACTTCCCAGCACCGAGTGGCCAAGGCTACAGCCCAGAGAAGACCAGCGATAAATACCAGTTTCACACGAGCTGAGTTTCCACTGCAAAAGAAAAGGGAAAAACACCCAGTACCAAGGTCATATCTCTGTAATCAACACGAGACCAAAATCATGGAATGTACTTTAAGAAATTATTTTATACTGATTATGTTATTGTTGCTTCTGTTGGTATTGCTGTTAATGCTGATGACGGATTTGGATATGTAAGAATAAGTATGTATATAGATAGATAGATAGATAGATAGATAGATAGATAGATAGATAGATAGATAGAAAGACAGATAGATAGATAGATAGACAGGCAGACAGACAGATAGATAGATAGATAGATAGACAGATAGATAGACAGAGATAGATAGATAGATAGATAGATAAATAGATAGATAGATAGATTTAGATATATATGTATATGAACTGGGCCTGTATTCTTGCAAGATCGTTCTAAAGATATAAGCATTAATCACTGAACATAAATAGAAATGAGAAAATACGTCAAGGTTTTCTTTCGGTATCCACGCACACAAAATACAAAGTAAAATGATTACACACGGTGTGTCTATCCCCGCGGTGGCATTTCCTTCTCCAAGAACGGTGAGTGTTGGAGAATTCTGTGGCGTGGACTTCTACGAGCAGCTGCTGAAGAAATCAACGGAAAAGAGATTATTTTATTCTTGCAATAGCTGAAAAAAAAAGAAAAAAAAGAAAAAAAAAAATATATATATACACACACACACACACACACACACACACACACACACACACACACATATATATATATATATATATATATATATATATATATATATATGTGTGTGTGTGTGTGTGTGTGTGTGTGTGTATGTATATATGTATATATGTACACACACATATACGTACATATTTATATACATATATATTTAATAGATAGATAAATAGATAGATACATGATAATTACATATGCACACAATTCTTTATCATGTACTACTTCAATATTCATCGTGTATCACACACTCAAAATCCCACATGAACTCCCCCCTCCGCCCGCCCCCGAAGCCAAAAACCGTGGGCGTGCGACCCTACTCCGCCCACCCGCCCGCCCGCCGCCCCTTATCAACAGCGGTCGAAAGGCGGTGGGCGTCCCAGGTAGAGCACGAGGGGCGCCGAGCTCGAGCCGTGATCCCGAGGGCGCCTTATTACCCGCCATTACCCGGCGCCGCAGCCTTGACCTCCGCCGGAAGGTCACGCCCGACAATGGGTTCGATGAGGGCGTGATGGTAGCAGATCGAGGCGACCGCCCGCGCCTCGCCTTGAAATATCGGGCTTTGGACCAGAAGCGCAAAAGACGTAAATGTAAATCATTAGCTCTGATTATTTTCTATTTAATTACATATATGTAAATATGCTCTGGTTATCTGTTAGTTATCATTATGCGCCAAACATACATATAAATCATTAGCTCTGGTTATTTTCTAGTTAATTACATAGATGTAAATAGTTTGCTCTAATCTGTTAGTTATCATTTTCTAGTTAATTACATGGCATTGATTCGGACACATCTTGGTTAATGGGCCTCATATAAGAATAATGCATTTTAAGACACCGTAAAGATATACTTAATGAGGAAATAATTTGCTAATACACATATGCACACAAGCATGAGAGATAGATAGATAGATAGAGAGAGGGAGAGAGAGAAGGAGGGAGGGAGGGAGGGGAAGATGATATGAGAGAGAGAGAGAGAGAGAGAGAAAGAGGGAGAGAGAGAGAGAGAGAGAGAGAGAGAGAGAGAGAGAGAGAGAGAGAGAGAGAGAGAGAGAGAGATGGAGAGGGAAAGAGAGAAAGAGAGAGGAATAAACAGAACATAATGAAATAAGTAGGCATGCTATAGATACACATAACAAATAAATAGACACATAGATACACATAGACATACATACAGAAACAAAAATCCATATAAATTCAGTTACATACACGCATATGAGAGATCACAATTAGATACACATGTAAGAAGAAAGCTGAACAGACATACATACATAACTACACACAACTATATAGAGGGATATATATACACATGTAAAACAAACAAATTCCATATTAATGCATACACTCTGTAGGATGTATTGATATCTAGAAACACAAATACTAACTGAAATAGAGATGATTATAGATATACAAATAGGCGCTGATGCTTGGATAATTAACTCGACTAAGAGGTAATTAGTGTGGTCCTGAGATGATGGAATGTGTAATTAGGAAGGTAAATATATGAATGGACAGATGGTCAGGTGAATGTTCAATCTTATTCATAATGAAGCTGACCATACGAGAAATATAAATGTTATATTGTATACGGACAGGTTACCCCAAGATGGACGAGAAACATTAAATTTGGGATTCTTTTATTCTTTAATGCGAAAGTGAAATACTTGTATTTTTAGAGAAAGGTTTTTTTTATTATTCAAAATTGAGACAAAACGAAGAACTACAACATCGAGATAGGGTATTGTAGTTTTTTAATGTTAATATTGGTGCTGCAATTTTAATATAAAAATAAAAAAAACTCACAATATATACATACATACATGTGTATGTATATATATATATATATATATATATATATATATATATATATATATATATATATATATATATATATGTGTGTGTGTGTGTGTGTGTGTGTGTGTGTGTGTATACATATATATATATATATATATATATATATATATATATATATATATATATAAATGTGTGTGTGTGTGTGTGTGTGTGTGTATGAAAAAAAGATATCCATACGAGAATAAGATCCGGTGAAATGCAGATCTTCCAATATTATTTGATGCAACAACAATAGCCATAATTTCAACAGTTTGACAGTGAAATACAACATATTGTCATGCAACCTTGACCCGCCATAACCCTTGCTTGTCATGCTCCTAAGATACTTTCCGTCCCTCTTTATGGTGGGAACAGAATCAGTGGTGTTTATGGTGTACAGGATGCAGGTCTTCCCTTCTCAAGAAATTCTGTGGAAGGTATACGTTCAAAGAGGTTGATACACACACACACACACACACACACACACACACACACACACACACACATATATATATATATATATATATATATATATATATGTGTGTGTGTGTGTGTGTGTGTGTGTGTGTGTGTGTGTGTGTGTGTGTGTGTGTGTGTGCGCGCGCGCATATATATATATATATATATATATATATATATATATATATATACACATGTATATACATTTGTGTATGTATGCATGTATGTATACAGATATCTATATGTGTTTACGTGTAAGCAACTCCAGTCAAATCCTATCGATAATGAGGCAACAGCGTGCCAAGCGAAACAAGCCCTTACCGCCTTTCAAGCACCGAAATCCCCCCAACACATCGTTCCGGGAACCCCATCCGCCTTGTCCCTCCGGCCAGTCGTTCGGTCGTTATCGTGATCACCATCATCATTCTATTTCGCTCGCTCGTTTACCGGAAGCCGCGCGAGCTCACGGCTGCAAACTTTGGGATTAGATTTTTCAGAATTTCTCGCAGGGAGCAAATCGGCTCTCTTTCTCTCTCTCCCTTCCTCTCTTTCTCTCTCTCTCTCTCTCTCTCTCTCTCTCTCTCTCTCTCTCTCTTTCTCTCTTCCTCTCTCTCTCTCTCTCTCTCTCTCT
>NC_091571.1:38878555-38886055 GCF_042767895.1 Penaeus vannamei
CTATCTTCCCCCTTCTTCCAATCCCCCTTCTTCATAGCTCCCTCCTCCCATCCCCCTTCTGGCAACTCCCTTCTCCCATCTCCTTTCTCCCTTCTTCTATCTCCCTTCTCCTTTCCCCTTTCTCCCTCCCCCTTCTTCTATCCCCTTTCTCCCTTCCCCCTTCTTCTAACTCCCTTCTCCCATCTCCTTTCTCCCTTTTTCTATCTCCCTTCTCCTTTCCCCTTTCTCCCTCCCCCTTCTTCTAACTCCCTTCTCCCATCTCCCATCCCCCTTCTTCTATCTCCCTTCTCCATCCCCCTTCTTCTATCTCCCTTCTCCATCCCCCTTCTTCTATCTCCCTTCTCCCTTCCCCCTTCTTCTATCTCCCTTCTCCTTTCACCCTTCTCCCTTCCCCCTTCTTCTAACTCCCTTCTCCCATCTCCTTTCTCCCTTCTTCTATCTCCCTTCTCCTTTCACCCTTCTCCCATCTCCCTTCTCCCTCAACCACCACAACAAGAACAACCACACCCGAACAGGTGTCGCGAGACGGGCGCTCTGCACCGCCCGCCACAGTCGCTCTTCCAAATTTGGATTTCCCTTCCATACCCGCCCCGGAGCTAACGGTTGCCCTCTTGCTGGCGACGAAGCTACGCCCTAACAGACACACATACGCTACGCTAATCAGGAGTCACTTGCCCTGAATTCGAGAGCAAGGGAGTGAGACAAAGACGTGGAAAGGCAGAGGGTCTTTTCCTTCTTGTGAGACGGATCTCTTTTTGTTCGTCCGTTTAGATGTTTTAGGATTTTATTTTTTTATTGTCTAGTTTTTTCTCTCTCTATATATATGTGTGTGTGTGTGTGTATGTACTCTCTCTCTCTCTCTCTCTCTCTCTCTCTCTCTCTCTCTCTCTCTGTCTCTCTGTCTCTTCTCTCTCTCTCTCTCTCTCTCTCTCTCTCTCTCTCTCTCTCTCTCTCTCTCTCTCTCTCTCTCTCTCTCTCTCTATCTCTCTCTCTCTCTCTCTCTCTCTCTCTCTCTTCTCTCTCTCTCTCTCTAGCACAGTTAGAGTATAGAAGAGCAAGAAAAAAAAGAGCGTTTGTTATGTTAACTGTCTTCTCTCTCGCCCTTCTCCGCTCGCTTCCTCTCCCATCCGAAGAGAAATTATGCGCGCAGAGGATCGTCCCGGCCAGAGGCATTTCGGGCTGAAGCGAGCTGTGAATTAAGCCTTCGAGGAGCCGAGGAGCCGAGGGGAGAGGGGGTGGGGGTGGAGGTGGGGGTGGGGGAGGGGGTGGCTCAGCGGGCGTAGCGGCGAGGATCTCATTTCACGAAAGGCTGACTCCCCATCTCCTTCCTGGCGCCCCTAATTGGGTCTTTGAATGGGTTACTTGGCCGGTGTATAGGCGGGTGGGGTGGGGGAGGGGGTATGAGGCCAATGGAGTGGTAACTTGATTCGGTCTTCCGTTGTTTTCGTCTACGCGGGGGAGTGGGGGGGGGAGAGAAATGGGGGGATTATCCGCGATTATCTCTATTTAATCTTTATGGCTTGTGTCTCCTGTTATTGTGAAGAGGTCTGGACAGCCGAGGGATACATAGTTCGGGTATTGTGTGAAGACGAGCAGAACGGCTACGAAAAGACGAGCAGAACGGCTACGAAAAGGGAGGGTAATGAAGAGCTAAATTAATTCTTAGAAGAATAGGAAGGCACGACGTCACGACCCGCCGAGGCCCTTCGTTCATGACCGCCTCCTCGCCAGTCAGGGTTAAACAGCGATTGGGATCTCTCGGGTCTCGCGGTCGGGTGGCCTATCTTGAAGGGAACTTCTTGCTCGAAATCCCTGAGATCGAGCAGCGATAAGGCCTCGACTAAGGGCGTCTGTCAAGGGCAAGGTAGGTGTTTGTCCCTCGAAATGGTTCTTGACCGCTTGCCAAACATGCTTGATGACGTCACGATGATTACGAAGACGCCACAGGGTTAGTCAGGGGTTCAGGGTCAAGGCGAGGTGAGGGAGGGACCTTAGGCAGGAGCAGCGAAGGGGCGGGAAGGTCCACCGCAACGAGAAAAAGGTCGTAAGGTCTTTGTAATGATATTTCAGGTGTCGATCGCGCGTGGCTCGTTTCCGATGGTCAGCCGAAGCCCTCGGGCGGCGGCCTCCCGTCGGGGGCCCGGGATCTCCCCCTCTCGGTCGGTCGCTTCCTCTGCCTGCCATTTCTTCTGTCTATCTCGTCTGAATCTCAGTCTTCCTTCGAATTCTTCCACTTCCTCTCTCTCTCTCTCTCAGTCTGTCTTTCTCTCTCAATCTCTCTCTCTCTCTCTCTCAGTCTGTCTTTCTCTCTCAATCTCTCTCTCTCTCTCTCTCTCTCTCAGTCTGTCTTTCTCTCTCAATCTCTCTCTCTCTCAATCTCTCTCTCTCTCTCTCTCTTTTTTTCTTTCTTTCTTTCTCTCCTTTTTCTTTCTTTCTCTATCTCTCTCTCTCTCTCTCTCTCTCTCTCTCTCTCTCTCTATCTATCTATCTATCTATCTATCTGTCTGTCTATCTATCTATCTATCTATATATCTATCTATCTCTCTATCTATCTATCTACCTATCTCCCTCCCCCTCACCTTCTCCATCACCTCCTCCCTCTCTCCCTCTCTCTCTCCTTCTCCCTCCTCACATTTGAAACCACAAACCCGGCATTTGACATATTTCACATCAACTAATGCCAACGACAGTGTCACAAACATCCCACTGCCATTAAGCCATAAATATTTCCAGCCTGACGTCCAGTTCCCATGAATGAGCCAATCCCGAACCCATGTCATTTGGTTCTATTGCCGAATGTGACATGACACACACACGAAAAATGTCACGCGTGGGAAAATATTCTGCATCTGACATGACAGCGCATTAGAAGCTATGCAAACAAGATGTGGAGAGGTTGCGATATCAGGGATTCGAGATGTTCTTTGGAATTATTTTTTCTGAAGTTTTGTCGTGTCTTTATTCTGGAAGATGATAATCAATGGAAGAAGATGGAAGCCGAAGAGAGATAATGGAAAAGCGACCAAGGTTAAGAAAGAAGGGGCAATACACACACACACACATACGTGCGGTCATGGGAAGAGAGAGAAAGAGAGAGAGAAAGAAATAAGAGACAGAGGGAGAGTTAGTGAGAGAGAAGGAGAATTAGATAGAGAGAGAAGAAGAGAAAGAAAGGAAGAGAGAGAAGAAAATGAGATAATAAAGACACGTCATTCTTCACACAAACACGAAGACGGCTCTACGCAAATACACCGTCTTGATTCCCAGGCCATGACTCAGCGCGCGTGCACCTAACACATCAAAACACATCACACTCGCCCACTCCCCAAAACACACACAATACTTTAGTTATCCTTCGTGATGTCCAGTTCCCCTCCCCCCCTCCCTCCCCACCCTCGCCCCCCTCCCTCTCCCCACACACAAAACCTTTGAACCTGAACAAATACCCGAGAACTTAGAGATGAACACAGACTTGGACAATCTTCAGGTTCCTCAAGGACAAGGCTTGAGGAGAGGAGGCCGCATCCTAGTGGCAGGTGCGGGAGGAGCTCGTGGCAACCGCGGCTCGTCTCTGTCCAGGTGGCTTGGTTATGTGGTGGATTTTCTCCCAGGAGCCGCGCATGCAGCCGCCGAAATGGGTTTTTTTATTCTCGCCGCGTCTCGAAGTCGTGCTCGCGTACACTTGAGACGTAGACAGACTAGGAATCTCTTCTTGAACTCATCAATTTGCCATTTTTAACTTAAAATGGAGACGAAAATCGAGGTAATATCCCTTAGAGTGAACGAGAAAACATAAAAAAAACTTGCCATTTTGAACGTGAAATGGAGACGAAAATCGAGTATTAAACCTTAAAGTGAACGAGAAAACATAAAAAAACTTGCCATTCCTAACTTAGAATGGAGACGAAAACCGAGTATTATACCTTAAAGTGAACGAGAACATAAAAAACTTGCCATTGCTAACTTAAAATGGAGACGAAAACCGAGTATCAACCCTTAGGGTGAACGAGAAAACATAAAAAAATAACTTGCCATTCCTAACTTATCCGAAATGGAGACGAGACCAGGCGTTTAGCCCTAAAAGCCCGAGTCTTCTGCCAGCCCCGCCAGCCCTACCCTGAATCGGGGGGGGGGGGGGGGCGGCTGAGGGGTCGCGTCAGCCCGGGGCGGTTCGAGGTACCGTACCGGGTCTCGCGCGGGTCAGAGCGAGTCCCGGCCCGCCCTGTGGCCTGACACTGTGACCCGCATGTGTTTCGTCTCACGGAAACGCGGCGCGGGGCTTCGAACGCGGAAAAGCGCTGCATTGTTTCCATGTCGAGCGCTCTGTTTTTTTTTTTTTTTTTTTTTTCGAGCGCTGTTTTTTTTTTTTTTCGAGCGCTCTCGGCTTTTTTTTTTTCGAGCTCTCTGGGCTTTTTTTTTCGAGCGCTGTTTTTTTTTTTTCGAGCGCTGTTTTTTTTTTCGAGCGCTGTTTTTTTTTTTTTTTCGAGCGCTCTGGGCTTTTTTTTTCTCTGCCTGTGAATAGCGACGGCGATATTGACACCCCGCCCGCCGCTCGCCTTGCAAATTGCGCGCAATCTCGGTGCCGTTATTATCGCTACGACAATGCCAAGCGGCGCTCTGATTAATAGTCATTAATCGGAAGCACGATTAGCGAAAACAAAGACATGCACAGCGCAAAATCCGTGACGTACTGCTTCCTTCGCTCCTTCCTTGGGCGTGACGAAGCTGTAACGAAAATGCTGCAAATGACTTAAGAGTTCGTGATGACTTTATTGCTCCGGAAGGAAATCGTCTCAAAAAAAAAAAGGAAGAAGCATAAAACGGAAAAAAAAACAGTCAAGGTTCAATATAAAACTGTAGAAGACTCGATAGACAATACAGTCCCTGGTTCTTCTTTTCCTTCGATGATTGACATTACATTTTACGACCAATTGTGTGCGCGGGAGAAGACAAAACAGTCAAGTGATACAAAAATCAATACATTTTATGACTAATTGTTTAAAAAAGAGAATAATATAAAGTTCAGATTTACGAAAAAACAAAACAGAATCTTATATGAAACAAAATTACGATATCAGCGTATATATAATTATCTCCGTAACGCCCAAATGTAGTGAATATTTAATGTGATATTCACGGAAGCATAAGCATCAAAGCCTTCATGGAAGTATGCGCCTAGGCCTAAGCGCACATACGCCTAAAATATATGCATTCACACGATTACGGATTCATGGTAAGTGGGCCGACCTGATTTAAGAGCCACGGGTTATAGGGAACCTCACTGGGTTATAGAGAACCTCACTGGGTTGTAGAGAACCTCACTGGGTTACAGAGAACCTCACTGGGTTATAGAGAACCTCACTGGGTTATGGAGAACCTCACTGGGTTATAGAGGACCTCACTGGGTTTTAGAGAACCTCACTGGGTTATAGAGAACCTCACTGGGTTATAGAGAACCTCACTGGGCTATAGGGAACCTCACTGGGTTATAGAGAACCTCACTGGGTTATAGAGAACCTCATTGGGTTATAGAGAACCTCACTGGGTTATAGAGAACCTCACTGGGTTATAGAGAACCTCACTGGGTTATAGAGAACCTCACTGGGTTATAGAGAACCTCACTGGGCTATAGGGAACCTCACTGGGTTATAGAGAACCTCACTGGGTTATAGAGAACCTCACTGGGTTATAGAGAACCTCACTGGGTTATAGAGAACCTCACTGGGTTATAGAGAACCTCACTGGGTTATAGGGAACCTCACTGGGTTATAGAGAACCTCACTGGGTTATAGAGAACCTCACTGGGTTATAGAGAACCTCACTGGGTTATAGAGAACCTCACTGGGTTATAGGGAACCTCACTGGGTTATAGAGAACCTCACTGGGTTATAGAGAACCTCACTGGGTTATAGAGAACCTCACTGGGTTATAGCGAACCTCACTGGGTTATATAGAACCTCACTGGGTTGTAGAGAACCTCACTGGGTTATAGAGAACCTCACTGGGTTATAGAGAACCTCACTGGGTTATAGAGAACCTCACTGGGTTATAGAGAACCTCACTGGGTTATAGAGAACCTCACTGGGTTATAGAGAACCTCACTGGGTTATAGGGAACCTCACTGGGTTATAGAGAACCTCACTGGGTTATAGAGAACCTCACTGGGCTATAGGGAACCTCACTGGGTTATAGAGAACCTCACTGGGTTATAGAGAACCTCACTGGGTTATAGAGAACCTCACTGGGTTATAGAGAACCTCACTGGGTTATAGACAACCTCACTGGGTTATAGAGAACCTCACTGGGTTGTAGAGAACCTCACTGGGTTTTAGAGAACCTCACTGGGTTATAGAGAACCTCACTGGGTTATAGAGAACCTCACTGGGTTATAGAGAACCTCACTGGGTTATAGAGAACCTCACTGGGTTTTAGAGAACCTCACTGGGTTATAGAGAACCTCACTGGGTTATAGAGAACCTCACTGGGTTTTAGAGAACCTCACTGGGTTGTAGAGAACCTCACTGGGTTATAGAGAACCTCACTGGGTTGTAGAGAACCTCACTGGGTTATAGCGAACCTCACTGGGTTATATAGAACCTCACTGGGTTGTAGAGAACCTCACCGGGTTATAGAGAACCTCACTGGGTTATAGAGAACCTCACTGGGTTATAGAGAACCTCACTGGGTTATAGAGAACCTCACTGGGTTATAGAGAACCTCACTGGGTTATAGAGAACCTCACTGGGTTATAGGGAACCTCACTGGGTTATAGAGAACCTCACTGGGTTATAGAGAACCTCACTGGGCTATAGGGAACCTCACTGGGTTATAGAGAACCTCACTGGGTTATAGAGAACCTCACTGGGTTATAGAGAACCTCACTGGGTTATAGAGAACCTCACTGGGTTATAGACAACCTCACTGGGTTATAGAGAACCTCACTGGGTTGTAGAGAACCTCACTGGGTTTTAGAGAACCTCACTGGGTTATAGAGAACCTCACTGGGTTATAGAGAACCTCACTGGGTTATAGAGAACCTCACTGGGTTTTAGAGAACCTCACTGGGTTATAGAGAACCTCACTGGGTTATAGAGAACCTCACTGGGTTTTAGAGAACCTCACTGGGTTGTAGAGAACCTCACTGGGTTATAGAGAACCTCACTGGGTTATAGAGAACCTCACTGGGTTATAGAGAACCTCACTGGGTTATAGAGAACCTCACTGGGTTATAGAGAACCTCACTCGGTTATAGAGAACCTCACTGGGTTATAGAGAACCTCACTCGGTTATAGAGAACCTCACTCGGTTATAGAGAACCTCACTGGGTTATAGAGAACCTCACTGGGCTATAGAGAACCTCACTGGGTTTTAGAGAACCTCACTGGGTTACAGAGAACCTCACTGGGTTATAGAGAACCTCACTGGGTTATAGAGAACCCCACTGGGTTTTAGAGAACCTCACTGGGTTACAGAGAACCTCACTGGGTTATAGAGAACCTC
>NC_091571.1:38896055-38898555 GCF_042767895.1 Penaeus vannamei
CTCCGTCACACGTCCCCGTCCGTCACTCGCTCTCCGTCCGTCACACGTCCCCGTCCGTCACTCGCTCTCCGTCCGTCACACGTCTCCGTCCGTCACACGTCCCCGTCCGTCACACGTCTTCGTCCGTCACACGTCCCCGTCCGTCACACGTCTTCGTCCGTCACACGTCCCCGTCCGTCACACGTCCCCGTCCGTCACTCGCTCTCCGTCCGTCACACGTCCCCGTCCGTCACACGTCCCCGTCCGTCACTCGCTCTCCGTCCGTCACACGTCCCCGTCCGTCACTCGCTCTCCGTCCGTCACACGTCCCCGTCTGTCACACGTCCCCGTCCGTCACACGTCCCCGTCCGTCACTCGCTCTCCGTCCGTCACACGTCCCCGTCTGTCACACGTCCCCGTCCGTCACTCGCTCTCCGTCCGTCACACGTCCCCGTCTGTCACACGTCCCCGTCCGTCACACGTCCCCGTCCGTCACTCGCTCTCCGTCCGTCACACGTCCCCGTCTGTCACACGTCCCCGTCCGTCACACGTCCCCGTCCGTCACACGTCTTCGTCCGTCACACGTCCCCGTCCGTCACACGTCCCCGTCCGTCACTCGCTCTCCGTCCGTCGCTCCGTCTCCCCGCCGTTATTCTACGCGCGTGAAGAAGCTTCTCCGTCCTCCGGCAGTTGGGTCGCGTCGCGCCGCCTGCTGGGCCCCGCGGCGTCTCCTGCAGCAGGTCCGCGACGAGGAGGAGAATCAGAGCGGCGGCGATCGCTCGGACTCGCCCACATAGCACGGTGACTCTCGGGACTCGTTGGAGGCACGGCCGGCGGGAGCGCCTTCGCTGCATGGCGGCAGATCACGACTTCACGGATCTGTTAGTACCGCACACACGCATTTGTACATGCAGTGTATATGCATGCATATATACATACTACATGCTTACATACATACATGCAAAAATGCATACATACATCCGTTACACACAGACACACACACACACACACACACACACACACACACACACACACACACACACACACACACACACACACACACACACACACACACAAATATATATATATGTGTGTGTGTGTGTTTGTGTGTGTGTGTGTGTGTGTGTGTGTGTGTGTGTGTGTGTGTATATATATATATATATATATATATATATATATATATATATATATATATATATATATATATATATATATATATACATATGTATGTATGTGTATAAACGCATCCTCCCTAAAGCCTACTGAAAGTCCACCAGTGTTCACTCGAGGCTCGAGCGGCGCCGCGTCCGTCCGCTCGCCCGCCCTCAGTCAGAAGGCTTCCTGAAGGCAACGACATAATCCTCAGACAAAAAGCTCCAAGGCTGCAAGAAGGAAGCGCGCCGTTTAACTCAAGGCCAGAACTATGCTGTTCTTTGCCTCCCTTTTTCTCCGCTCGAACCAGCACCCCGGTTCAAGCCCCTCACTCAGTTCGCAAAATATCCCCCGGTGTGGAAGGGTTCTCAGCGTGCGCATAGTTCACCCACACCGTCAAGCCTCGGATAAGCCCAGGCATCCCGGCCACACTTCCTGCAAGCCTTCACACTCCGCTTGGCTCGAGGGGGAGAGTGTAACGCCATTAACAAAAAGGCGTCTTGCCCTGAGTGACTCCGGGGCGTAATGCGGGCGTGGATGGAGTTGCTCCCGAGGTTGGACATTTTTGTAGGTGTAGGTATTCGGTTTTCTGCGTGATGTTTGATTGAAGTGGCGGTCTCATTGCCTCATATTTCCGCCTAAATTCCCCCGCTGGTCGAGGGGAGCGAGGCGTGGACCTTCCGCCTGCCTCCCCGTTGCAACGGCAGGGAAAGTGGGCTTCACCTTGGGCGGATGGTAGTTTCTTTCCCCCGGGGGACGCGCCGTAATGGCCACGGCCCCAGGCTCTCTCCGAGGGCGGGCTGGACATCACAGCAAAGCGGCTCCGAGGCGACGGTCCCCGCTTGTCACGATCGCGCACGTCACTCGGGCGATCAAGCGAGGCGTATGGGCCGCCCTTCACCCCTCCCCCGCCCCTCTCCTCCTCGCGGGAGAATTCGAGTGCAAAATATATACATTTCTTTGGCCAAAAGCTGGTCGCAACGGTACCGTCCTCGGAGCGAGGCGAGGAGTCGTGACCTCCGCCAGGAAGATGGATGGCGGCCCGAGCGTGATTCTGGCGCCGCCGCCGCCGCCATGACGAAACGAGTGACGAGCGATGGTCGCAGGCCGAGGGAAGGCGCGCGACGCTCCGCCACCTCTGCCGATTCGGCCTCGTCCGGACACTCAGTCCTCGCCACTTCCTTCTCCGAGGCGTCGAATGGACGGAGGGAAAATAACCGAGATAATCCGCAACTCTGTTACGGTTCCGCGGTGAGACACTTTCCTCTCGCGGAGGCGGCGATGTCACACCCGCTTGGCTGTTCCGGAAGGCGGCGCCGAAAGGACGCCTCGCCATACGGTGGAGCAACGAGTGAAGAAGAAGCCATTG
>NC_091571.1:38901055-38908555 GCF_042767895.1 Penaeus vannamei
GGAGAGGGGGGAAGGGTGATTTCCAGGATAGAAGGGGAGGGGAGAGGGGGAAGGGGGAAGGGTGATTTCGAGGGTAGAAGGGGAGGGGAGAGGAGGAAGGAGAAGGGAGAGGGGAAGGGGGAAGGAGAAGGGAGAGGGGAAGGGGGAAGGGAAGGAGAAGGGAGGATGGCGTGGGTGGGTAAATGCAGGTGGTCTGGTTTTAGGAAGTTTTAGTCGGTAATTTTCATTGATTAGGCTCTAAATCAACGTGTGATTGGTAAGCTGATCTCAGAAAAAAAAAGTTTTTCATCAAAATTTCATATTGATATTTCCAAACAATGAAATGACATTTGTTGAAGCAGCAAGGATTCTGCTTCACGTAATGACCTATCTGAATAATAGAACTACAAGTGGTGGTAAAAGGTTGATCCCAGAGAAATATTACTTTTGCCATCACAACTTACCCATTACTCACAAATTTAGAAGACAAAAACAAGAATAACAATGGTAATGTTTTGATAATGAATAAAACAAACAGATACATAGATAACCATAAGATAAAGATATCTAAAAAAGGAAAAAAAACTAAACTACTTGCGCTTGCCTTCGAAGGAATCCCTCAGCGGCCGCCGATATACCTCTTGCATAAGCGGACCAGATGGCCAATTACAGCGTGAGATAAATAACCTATTGTTTATGTTCGGAGCGTCGCGTAATGACCTACTTCCCCCCGACTGATGACTTCGAGGGCAAGCGAAGCGCGTCTTATATGAGTGTTTACCAGTAAGACGAGAGGGAAAAAAACAACAAAAACAAACGTAAATTATGTAAAGGGGAATTAAAGAGAGGTTGTGTGTAAAGGGAATTAAAAAGTTGTTTTATGTATAAATCGATTTTAAGAGAGACTGTGTGTAATAGGTGTTAAAGAGAGTTTGTATTCATAAAGGACGTTAAAAAGTTGTATGCGTGAAGGTCAAACATTAGAAAAATAAAGGTGTGTATAACTTGTGAATAAGTATTTTTTTTATTCCCTTATTCCCAGCAAACGAGAAAAAAAGTACCGTAATATAAGTTAAAGAGAGGTTGTATACGTAAAATTCAGCATTATACAGGTAAGCGTGCTTAAGGTAAAAAAAAAAGTTTTTTTCACGTATTTCCCGGTAATACGAGAGAGAAAAAACGGAAAAAACATTTGAGTAAAACAGGCGCTAAGGAGATGTAATCCCAAAGGTTAGATTTAGAAACTGAAGTGTGTTTAAATCTTATAAAAAAAAAGTTAAATACGGAGCCGTTTTGCAACCCAGATTTTTGTCTCGTCTGTTTGAAAGCGATATTGACCGTTATTTACCGACATTCACAAGAGGAGAATTTTTGAAAAGTGAATTGAATTGAACTGAAATAAACAGGGGGAAAAAAGTAGGAATCGAAGCAGGGACGAGCAGGATTCCTACTTATAGAGCGACTTTTTTCTGCTGAGATTAGCAAGAGGATGTTGGGGACACACGACACAAAGGCGGGGGAGTCATGTGAACGCGTGTGCGTGACAGGGAGTCACGGATACGGGGGAGTGTGAGACGTACATGCTCGCCTTGAGAGCTGTGTGTGTGTGTGTGTGTGCGTGTGTGTGTGTGTGTGTGTGTGTGTGTGTGTGTGTGTGTGTGTGTGTGTGTGTGTGTGTGTGTGTTTATGTATGTATTGATATATGTATGTATATAAATATGTATGTCTATATATTCATTTACATACATATACATACATATATATATACATATATATACACATAAATATAAATATATTTATATGCACATATGTGTGTGTGTATATATATATATATATATATATATATATATATATATATACTTATAAAACTGAATTAATTGGATCTGATGAGGTTTAACACGAGTATATATGTACATATAAATTGTGTGAATGTCTCGTAAGTATTGTGCTAATATTAGTCACAAAACCTCATTAGATCCAATTAATTTAGTTTTCTCATGGCTGTTTCGTCATGAAATATTTGTAGATCTGTTGAGTGTGTGACGGAAGGGGTAAATGAGACCGCTAAAATATTTCTTGGTCGGAGATGGAATTCGTGAGTACCAGGACTCGAGTTTGGAAATTGTTTTTATTTTTTTTTATTTTTCAAATCTCTCTCACCTTCTCTTCCTCCCCTCCCCCCTCTCTCTTTCTCTCTCTCTCTCTCTCTCTATCTGTCTTTCTCTCTCTCTCTCTCTATCTATCTATCTATCTATCTATCTCTTTCTCATTCTCTTTCATTTCTTTCATTTTCTCCATTCCTTTCCCTTTCCTTGCTGCAGCGATCTTTCACAATTTAAGCCTATTTTTATCACATAGACGCAAAATAATTCTCCAACAGACAAGACAATTAATTGGTAAAAATGATGATACTCTCAGCAAAGTCAATGCTTTCCCGCCATTTTGTGTTTATATTCGTGATCCCTGCGTGAATGCGTAAGCGTAGAAAATATATAAATAGTCTCTTCGTAAATAATGACAACTAAATTAAATAATTCCAGCCTTAAAAGTTACAACGCACGAAACAAGGAGAAGATAAAGTAGAAATTAGAGGAAGGGGTTGGTTAATTAGACCCTATATCTCATCATTATTACCCGTCGACGAGCGAACGAGCCAATTTCAGGGTGTAATAACGGGCGGACGGCAGAATGGGCGTTCGGGCGGGCGTCGTGATGTAACAGCCATCAACAGCTTCTGGAAAGGGGAGGAAAGAGGGAGGTGGCGAGAAAGAGGGTTGGGGGTGAGGGTCGTAGCAGAGGAAGAGGACGGCGAGACAACAACGGCGAGAAAGGGGGGGTGAGGGTCGTAATAGAGGAAGAGGACGGGCGAGACAAGAACACCTTGAGTCTTGCGTCACCGTCACCGCCACCGTCACCACCGCGTTGTAAAAGTACTCGTGACGGAGGTGCTGAAGACGCTCGGATCTTCTCGTCGTGAAGGCAGTGTGAGGTAATGGCTCTGCAGACCTGTGTTTAAGACGAGCGCGCGCACGTAAACACAAGCAGTTGAGAGGTAGTAAGTGTATTGAGGGAGGGAGAGAGACAGAGCAGAGATAAAGAGAGAGAGAGGAGAGCTAGAGAGAGAGAGAAGGAGAGTTAGAGAGAGAGAGCAGAGCTAGAGAGAGAGAGAGAGAGAGAGAGAGAGAGAGAGAGAGAAGGGAAGACAGAGAGAGAGAGAGAGAGAGAGAGAGAGAGGAGAGATAGAGAGAGAGAGAGAAGAGAGAGAGAGAGAGAGAGAAGGAGAGTTAGAGAGAGAGAGAGAGCAGAGATAGATAGAAAGAGAGAGAGAGCAGAGATAGATGGATAGAGTGAGAGAGAGAGAGAGAGCAGATATATATATAGAGAGGAGAGCTAGAGAGAGAGAGAAGGGGAGTTAGAGAGAGAGAGAGATGGAGAGTTGGAAAGAGAGAGAAGGAGAGTTAGAGAGAGAGAGACAGACAGACAGACAGACAGACAAACAGATAGACAGAGAGAGAGAGAGGCGGAGGGCGTGAAGGCATTCTCGGTGGCTCGCTGGAGATGCGCTATTATTGTTGTTTTGACTTACAAGCCGTTATTCTCTCGCCGTTACCCGTAATGATGCTGATGATTTAAGAAATCACTTTTTATCTCATAACACACACCGAGGAGGAAAAAAAATCACCGAGATGGTATATGTTCGAAGATTTTTTTTTTAGTTTCTTTTGTTTTTTTATTTGATAGGCTATGGAAGAAGGGGGAGATAAAAGATAATTAAATCGATATATAAACAAAAGAGTGGTGAGGAACGAGGAATAAGAAAGAGGGAAGAAAAGAGAAGCGTAAAAGAGAAGAGCTGAAAGAAGAGAAGGAATGTAAATAAAGAAAAGGAGAAGAGGCAAGACAAAAGAAAATAGCAAAGAGACGGAAACAAAAAAAAGACAGTCAAGAAACAAGAATTAAAAAGATAACGAAGAAAGAAAGAAAAAAGATACGCCACGTCCTGATTGCCTCAGTGACCTGATTATCACACGTAACCTGATGAGCCAAAAAAATAATAGAAAAAAGAGAGAACGTAAAAAAAGATACGGGTTCTCTAGTGTTTGTTTCAGCCATGAGTAGGCAGTCGCAACAACACGGTTTCTTCCTCGTGGAACAAAACGGTATTTTCACGGAATGCGACACCAACATTCCTTCGTATGACGTGCTGTTTCGTGTTTTCTATGCAGTTCTATAAAGCGGGAGAGAGAGAGGGGAAAGAGGGGAAGATGGGAAGAGTGAGAGATAGGGAGAAAGAGGTATAAGTAGCAGGAGAGAAGGAGGAAGAGAGGGAGAGAGAGGGGGGAAGATGGGAAGAGTGAGAGATAGGGAGAAAGAGGTATAAGTGGCAGGAGAAAAGGAGGAGGAGAGGGAGAAGGGAAGAATGAGAGAGAGGAAGAAAGAGGTATAAGTAGCAGGAGAAAAGGAGGAAGAGAGGGAGAGGGTGAGGGGAAGATGGGAAGAATGAGAGATAGGAAGAAAGAGGTAAAAGTAGCAGGAGAAAAGGAGGAGGAGATGGAGAGAGAGAGGGGAGAAGGGAAGAGAGAGATAGGGAGAAAGAGGTATGAGTAGCAGGAGAAAAGGAGGAAGAGGGGAAGATGGGAAGAGTGAGAGATAGGGAGAAAGAGGTATAAATAGCAGGAGGAAAGGAGGAAGAGAGGGGAAAGAGGGGAAGATGGGAAGAGTGAGAGATAGGAAGAAAGAGGTATTAGTAGCAGGAGAAAAGGAGGAAGAGAGGGAGAAGGGAAGAGTGAGAGATAGGAAGAAAGAGGTGTAAATGGCAGGAGAAAAGTAGGAAGAGAGGGGAAGAAGGGAAGAGTGAGAGAGGAAGAAAGAGGTATAAGTAGCAGGAGAAAAGGAGGAAGAGAGGGGGAGAGAGGCGGGAAGAAGGGAAGAATGAGAGATAGGAAGAAAGAGGTATAAGTAGCAGGAGAAAAGGAAGAAAAGAAGGAGAGAGAGAGGGGAAGGAAGGAGAGAAGTTATGCAGTGACTAAGTGGGAGTTTTAGTCTCCAGAAGAAGTATTGTGAGATTGATGATAATCTTAATCTTTTATGACGTTTTGTGTTTAGTTTTATCTCCGTTTAGGTCGGATATGATGAGTAAATTAGTTCTTTATACCATCGATTGGCGAGGCAGTCGTTGGTAGCCGAACTTTAAGGAAAAATTAGTAAACCTCGGCGAGAGGCTATAAAAAGCGGCTCTTTCCCCGTCATTCCCACGCAGCAGGTCGTTCCAATCGGTATTATTCAGGCGATCCACGACCCGGGATCATGACCTTCCGGAAATGCGGTAACGGTAAGGACGGGTCACGTGGCGGTAGCGGTCAGGTAGGTTTAAAGTACGGAGGAGGAGGAGGAAGAGGAGGAGTACCACCAGGCAGGCATAGGGCAGGTAGTGTTAAGGTACGGAGGAGGAGGAAGAGAAGTAGAAGAAGAAGAAGAAGATAAGAACCAGGAAGACGCAGAGGCAAGTAGGTTTAAAGCACGGAGAACGAGGAGAATCAGGTGGGTGCAGGGCAGTTAGGAATAAGATACGGAGGAGGAGAGGGGTGAGGGGGGGGGGGGAAGAACCAGGCGGGTGCAGGACGAGGGGGGGGGGGGGAACCAGGCGGGTGCAGGGCGAAGGGGGGGGGGGGTAGGGGGGAACCAGGCGGGTACAGGGCGAGGGGCTCTACTACCTTGGCCAACACTTCGGCGCATAACGGGGAGGTGTTAGTTGCGACAAAATGCCACTTTGTCGCTGTTGTATTTTTACGGCGGAGTTTATAGGTAAATGGTAAGTGATAAACAGCTCGTGTTTTTTCTCGAACGACGCCGCCTACACACGGAGCAGAAAGGTCATAATCCCCCGTGAGCTATACTAACCCCGATCTCCACGTAACTTGCAGCTCAGGGAACATTCTGCCTTGCATTCACACGGACGCCGCATAGCCCTGGTCGCCCCAAACCTCACACACCTCTTCAATTTGGATTTGATTTTCCTTTATTATATTTTCTTTATTATATTTATATTATTATTATTATATTAGATTTATTATATTTTCTTTATTATATTTATATTATTATTATTATATTATATTTATTATATTTTCTTTATTATATTTATATTTTTATTATTATATTATATTTATTATATTTTCTTTATTATATTTATATTATTATTATATTAGATTTATTATATTTTCTTTATTATATTTATATTATTATTATTATATTATATTTATTATATTTTCTTTATTATATTTTTATTATATTTTATTATGATTTCCCTTCATTTTCTTTTCTAACCTCACGCCAACATACGTCACCGCTGCAGTGTTGCAAGCCGATACCCTCCACAACCAGGAGCCCAAAAGTACCGGAAGTGCTTACAGCGAGGACGTCTAAGTTCACAGTCCAAGAGGAAGTGTTCTCGCCCCTCCCCCCCTTCCCCCTTCCCCCCCTTCCCCCCTCGCCCTCTTGGACACGGCCTTGTGACTACTGGCGGTCGGTTTCAGGCGCCGCTGAGGAACCCCTTGATCTACATAGGGATTTGTGTGAAATGTCAAGCCTGGATGGGCGAGGAAGTAGCCTTTCTTCTTCTTCCTCTTCTTTTTCTGTCTTCTTCTTTTTCTTCTTCTTCTTTTTCTTGTTGTTGTTGTTGTTCTTCTTCTTTTCTTCTTCTTCTTCTTCTTCTCCTCCTTCTTCTTCTCCTTCTTCTTCTTCTACTTCTTCTTCTCCTCCTTCTTCTTTCTTTTTCTTCATCTTCTTATTCTTCTCCTTATCCTTATCCTTCTTCCTCCTCCTTCTTTTTTCATCTCCTTCTCCTCCTTGTTCTTCTTTCTTCTTCTTCTCCTTCTTCTTCTTCTTTTTCTTTCTTGGGGGGGAATATACGTAGGAAGCAAGTGTAAAAGGGAGAGGAGAGGTGTAATAATGATAATGATAATAATGTTGATGATAATGATAATAACAAAGATGATAATGACAGTGATAATAACAATAATAATAACAACAAAAATAATGCTAATGATAATGATAATGACGATGAAAATGACAATATTAATGCTAATATTAATATTGATACCAATACTAATGATATGATTATTCTATCGTAACGATGATAGTAATGCTGATAGTAATAATAATATCAATAATGAAAATAACATGAATGATAATGATAATAATGAAAATAACATGAATGACAATGATAATATCAATAGAAATTTACACACGTATTAATTAAAATAACGTGAATGACGACGATAATATTAATAGAAATTTACACACGTATTAACTGTTATAAAGCAGTTGTAAGAGACAAAGGTTATTCCGTCTCAAATATCAGGAAGGAGCCACGACGCCCGCAGCAGCTGTCCCCAAATGCCAGCCTCGCCAACCTCGCTTCTTGGAAACTCCTCAAGATTCTTGCAAAGAAACTAAGGCGGCGGGACTGTCAAGTGGAGACCGGAGGCTTCGAGGGCCGTTATGTCACGCTAATGACACCCT
>NC_091571.1:38918555-38921055 GCF_042767895.1 Penaeus vannamei
GTCGCAGCTCCCGGGTCTGTCCATTGTTAGAATACCTCGAGGCATCACTTTATTTAAGCAGCTGAAACTGAACTGAACTGAACTGAAACGTATCTGATGATTTGTACTTGTGGTTTGAAAAGGAACCTTAAAAACCAATCATTGCCAGTGATACAGTTCATAAAGATATATTTTTTTAATCAATTATAGATGCATGTATGTTGAGACAGCGGAGGCAGATATGATATATTATATGTACATTTATTTGGATGATATATCAAGTTTGAATATATGACTGCACAATGTTTGTGGCTTTAACTTATAACTGTTTAGCTTATCCTCCCATTATGGTTTACCAAAGAATCAACATTTATCACAAGAATGTTACATCTCCGTGAGCAAAACAGTCGTTTTAATTACACACCTTTCTTCCGCAGGTGAGAACGAGTGTCTCAGCGTCCTGGGCTTGGCGATTACCCCCAACCCCCACCCCCCACTCACCCATCCGGCTCAGGTAAGACGGGGGGGGGGGGAGCCAAGATGCTCTCTAAGATGCATCTTCAGAGCTGATTTAAGTACGTGAGTTTTCTTCGTCAGACGGTCGGTAATTTACCTTCCAAAGCATAAAGCAGGGAAGGTGTTTTAAGTACTTTATCCCCCGTGGGCACTTATTAACGGTAAGGTATTGATTTTCGAACCAGGACAGGCCTTACAGCTTCCCCCAGCTGCGCGAAGGGGAAGGTCCTTCAGGAACGTCCCAATAGGCATAGGAAGGCATGCCGGAGGGAGATCCAGCAGGACTTGGCGCATAGCCAGTGTGACGTCACCAGTGAAAGTTATGTATGTCCGGACTGGCGAAACACCTCCTTATGCTCTCCCAGATGTCTTGCTTTCCACACGACTTCCCGGGGTTGGCGAGAGAGAGAGAGAGAGAGAGAGAGAGAGAGAGAGAGAGAGAGAGAGAGAGAGAGAGAGAGAGAGAGAGAGAGAGAGAGAGAGAGAGAGAGACAGATGCAAATTGCTCACGTAAATAATGATACAAGCGCAGGTAGAATTAATGGGCCTGATACACCTGCGTTACGTTTGCTGTTTGCTTGGACGTCAGTGTGCTTACTCTCACGCAAGCAGAGACGAAGAGCTTTTGTGCGTTTGGCAAAAGTGTTTGTTTGTGTGTTGTGTTGTGTGTGTTTTTATGTGTGCGTGTGAGTTTAGAGCGGAGGGAGAGAGAGAGAGAGAGAGAGAGAGAGAGAGAGAAAGAGAGAGACAGAGAGAGAGAGAGAGAGAGAGAGAGAGAGAGAGGGAGAGCGAGAGAAAGAGAGAGAAAGAGAGAGAGAGAGAGAGAGAGAGAGAGAGACATAGAGAGAGAGAGAGAGAGAGAGAGAGAGAGACATAGAGAGAGAGAGAGAGACATAGAGAGAGAGAGAGAGAGAGAGAGAGAAAGAGAAAGAAAGAAAGAAAGAGAGAGAAAGAGGAAGAGAGAGAGAGGGGTTAAAGAGACAAGGAAGAGATTAAGAGAGTAATCAGACCGGGAATCATTTAGAAGATTAATCTCATCGACTTCCTCTGTTCGATAATTAGGTGATCGTTTCATTTGTTAACTCATCCTAACATAACATAACATAACATAACATATCCTCACCCTAACCCAACATAACCTCACCTTAACATAACATAACATAACATAACATAACATAACATAACATATCCTCACCCTAACCCAACATAACCTCACCTTAACATAACATAACATAACATAACATAACATAACATAACATGACCTCACCCTAACCCAACATAACCTCACCTTAACATAACATAACATAACATAACATAATAACATAACATAACGCCATAACATAACATAACATATCCTCACCCTAACCCAACCTAACCCTAACCTAACCCTAACTCTAACCTAACCCCTAACCCTAACTACTAACCTAACCCTAACCTAACCATCCAACCCAACCCAACCCAACCCAACCTGCAACCCAACCCAACCCAACACAACCCAACCTAACCTAACCTAACCTAACCTAACCTAACCCTAACCTAACCCTAACCTAACCTAACCTAACCTAACCTAACCTAACCTATCCTAACCCTAACCTAACCTAACCTAACCTAACCTAACCTAACCTAACCTAACCTAACCTAACCCAACCCAACCTAACCTAACCCAACCCTTCACCCTCACCTTTACCCTCCCCCTCCTACCCCAACCTTCACTCATCTTCAACCATCACCCTCATGTCTTAAGGAAACCCTTAACTATCTATTGTTCCCCTGGATTTCGGTCTCTCGCCCCACCGCTGTTTTAAATGTGTTCCCCCTTTGTTATTTCTCCCACACTCCTGCCTTACGTTCGAGATAATAATTGCCTTAATTAATTTAATTTTTCCCCCGTTCGTCTTCATGTAGTTCCTTTTGTTACTTGAGACAACCCTCTGTTACGTTATCATTCCAGTATTGGCAACACATACTCGTTCATCTTGATATCATATTAATATTTCTGATGGTT
>NC_091571.1:38926055-38935813 GCF_042767895.1 Penaeus vannamei
TATATATATATAAATGTTTATATATATATATATTTATTTATTTATATATTTATATAAATATATGTATATATATATATGCATATATATATATATATATATATATATATATATTTATATATATATATATATATGAATGTATATATATGTATATGTATATATATGTATATAAATATGTATATATATATATATATATATATATATATATATATATATATATATATATACATTCTCCAAAACAAACTTAGAACAAGAAATCGCTTGTGTTGACGTCAGAACTATGACATCGACCCCCCCCCCAAAAAAAAAAAAAAAAAAAAATCCACACCAAGTTCCTGTCAACAGATTCCAGAAGAAAAGAAAAAAACACAACTACACGATCGAACAGCTGTTCCAAAAAAACACGAAACAACAACATCGAAGCTATTTAAAACAGCTGTGCGCTCGAGGCGGTGTTCGTGTTGTGGGGATTGTTATTAAGAGGAATACCGAATCAAAGGGTTGATTGGAGAGAGATAGGAGAAGAGATGAAGAGAAAGATAAGAAGAAGAAGAGAGAGGGAGGGAGAGAGAAGGAGGGGGAGGGGGAAAGAGAGAAATAAGAGAGGAAAACAAGAAAGTAGAGGGGAGAATAGATTAAAAGAGAAGGGGAAGACGAAAGAAGAGAGGGGAGAGAAACGAGAGAAGAGGAGAGAGAGAGAGAGAGGGAGAGAGAGAGAGAGAGAGAGAGAGAGAGAGAGAGAGAGAGAGAGAGAGAGAGGAAGAGAGAGAGCGAAGAGAAGAGAGAGAGAGAGAGATAGATAGAGAGAGAGAGAGAAAGAGACAGAGAAAGAGAAAGAGAGCGAAGAGAAGAGAGAGAGAGAGAAAGAAAGTGACAGAGCCTGAGACAGAGAAAGAGCGAAGAGAAGGGAGAAAGAGTACCAAAGAAACAAAACCAAACAGAAAAAAAGAAAGAAGGGACGATAGAAAGGAGATAGCAAGGACGAGACAGAGACAACCAGACGCTCCCCAGAGAGACAGACAGCTGACCACACGCCTCAAAACCATAATGACAGACGGAGACAAGTAGAGATGACGAGGAGGTGCGAAGTGAGCGAAGAGAGACAATGGCGATAATGCAAAATAAATGACACACGCGTGACTAATTCCGAAGCGGTGATGTCTTAATGAGAAGCAGAGCGTGGAAGCATTACAGCGGCTCGAGCATGTTGTGTCGGTCCTGATTGCATATTGCTGTGTCTGGGAGAGACTGCTGACCTGATTGCTAAATAGTGTGTATGCGTGAGGGGGGTTGTGGGTGTGGAGGGTGTGTGTGTGAGGGGGTTTGTGTGTACGTGTGTGTGGAGGGTGTGTGTGTGTAAAGGGGGTTGCGTGTACGTGTGTGTGTGTGGAAGGGGGGTTGCGTGTACGTGTCTGTGTTTGCGTGTGTGTGTGTGTGTGTGTGTGTGTGGAGGGTGTGTGTGTGTAAGGGAGGGGGTCATGTGCACATGTGTGTGTGTGTGTGTGTGTGTGTGTGTGGAGGGTGTGTGTGTGTGTGTCTGTGTGTCTGGGAGAGACTGCTGACCTGATTGCTAAATAGTGTGTATGTGTGAGGGGGGTTGTGTGTACGTGTGTGTGTGTGTGTGTGTGTGTGTGTGTGTGTGTGTGTGTGTGTGTGTGTGTGTGTACGTGTGTGTGTGTGTGTAAGGGGTTTCGTACGTGTTTGTGTGGGTGTGGGTGGATGTGTGTGTGTGTGTGTGTGTTTGTGTGTGTGTGGGAGAGACTGCTGACCTGATTGCTAAATAGTGTGTATGTGTGAGGGGGGTTGTGTGTACGTGCGTGTGTGTGGAGGGTGTGTGTGTGTGTAAAGGGAGGGTTTCGTGTACGTGTGTGTGTGTGTGTGTGTGTGTGTGTGTGTGTGTGTGTGTGTGTGTGGGCGTGCGTGTGGGTATGTGTATGCGTGTGTGTGTGTGTGTGTGTGTGTATGTGTGTGTGTGTGTGTGTGTGTATGTGTGTGCGTTTGCGTGTGTGTGTGTGTGTGTTTTGCTTACGAAAGGTACCTTATAACCAGATAAGGACGAACACTCTATGAATACTGTGTTCGTTAAAAATAATGATGCTACGTCTCTTGTGATAAAACTTCGTTGATTTATGACAAATAACTTTTCCCTTTTACGAATTTCAGATAATATCATGCTTTTGAAATTTGGGGAAAAGTATTAAACTATCTCTTTCTCTCTTCTTCTCTCGGTCTCTCTCTCTCTCTCTCTCTCTCTCTCTCTCTCTCTCTCTCTCTCTCTCTCTCTCTCTCTCTCTCTCACTCTCACTCACTCCCTCCCTCCATCCTCCATCTCCCTCCATCTCCTCCATCTCCCTCCCTCTCCCTCCCTCTCTCTCTCTCCCTCCCTCACCCTCCTTCCCTCCCTCCCTCTCCCCTCTCCATCCCTCTCCCCCTTTTCCCTCCCTCCCTCTCCCTCCCTACCTCTCCCACTCCCTCCTTCTCTCCCTCCCTCCTTCTTCCTCCCTCTCTCCCTCCTCCTCCCTCCCTCCCTCTCCCTCTTCCTCCCTCTCCCTCCCTCTCCCTCTCCATCCCTCTCCCTCCTTCTTCCTCTCCCTCTCCCTCCCTCACCCACACACGACAACGCGACCCCACGCCAGGGCCAGAGAATGCGCGGCGCCAAACTGGGCCATAAGGCAAGTGAGACCTTTTGATGACTGGATGACCAAGGCGATGACTCCGCGCGCCGATTTGGTCTCGCTTCAATATCCCACACTTATTTGTACACACGCGAACGCACACGCACACATACACGCACGCACGCACGCACACTCACACACACACACACACACACACTCTCTCTCTCTCTCTCTCTCTCTCTCTCTCTCTCTCTCTCTCTCTCTCTCTCTCTCTCTCTCTCTCTCACTCACCACCACCACCACCACCCCCCCCCCACTCACTCACACACACACACACACACACACACACACACACACACACACACACTCACACACACACACACACACTCCCAAAATGCGAGCACGAGCCAAAACGCACATTTTTGTTCAGGACTTACTTTCATATGTGTGGTTAAGTCCATGTTCTATTTTTGTTTTTAGTTTCCTGATTTTTTCCGGACTGAGTTGAGTCCTCAGTTCACAAAAATAAAAGGAAGAAGGATGAAAGAGAAGTGATGTTAAGAAGGCATCAAGGCGAGGATTTCGACACACCCTAAATCCCCAAATCCTAATTACAAACTTCGATCATCTTCACTCTTATCTGCCTCGCCTTTATCATCCATTCGTTCTTCTAACTCGGCTCCTTTAAACACCCACTCACCCACCCACTTACCCACCCATTCTTCCGCTACTCACCCACCACTCACACACTCACCCACCCACTCACCCACCCATTCATCCGCTCCTCACCCACCGCTCACATACTCATCCACCCACTCACACACCCATTCATCCATTACCCACCCATTTATCCACTACTCACCCACCATTCACACACCACTCACCCCGCCTATTCACCTTTTACTCAGCCACCCACCACCTCAAACATTCACCCACCACTCACCCCACCATTTGCCTCCCCCTCGCCCTCTCCCCTCTCCCCCTTCCTCCCACCCCGCCCCTCTCCCTCATCCTCCCCCCTCACCCTCTCTCCTCCCCTCTCCCTCTCCCCCTTCCTTCCCCTCACCCTCTCCCCTCTCCCTCTCCCCCTCCCACCTCGCCCTCTCACCACACCCTCTCCCTCTCCCCCACCTCGCCGTCCCCCCTCTCCCTCTCCTCATCCATCCTTCCCCTTCGCCCTTTCTCCCCTCCCTCCTCCCTCCTTCCCTCTCCTCTCCCCTCACCCTCCCTCGCCCTCTCCCTCCTCCTCCCCTCGCCCCTCTCCCCTCTCCCCCTCCCCCTCTCCCCTCTACCTCCCTCCGTCACACTCGACTCGTCACATAAAACGCAAATAACCGAAGGGCGTTACATACTTGACAGCTCTTTGATTCACCTAAGTCACGATGAATGATTATGTGTACGTTGTATGTGTGTATTTCACGTTCCCTACGTCCCCTTTACACCCTCCTTCCCCCCTTCCTCCCCCTACCCCCACCCCACCATGCTCCTCTTCCCCCCGGGGTCGGTACAGCGCCATATGGTGCGTGTACAGAAGCAAGGGTTGTTAGTAGGTGTGGTTAGTCAGGTGTGTCTCGCCTATCAAGGTACATGTGGAGGTATTTTGGATGGGGCCGCGTCGCTCTTTTTCTCTTCTTTTTTATCTTTGCCAATTTATATAGCTATTTCTCTCTCTCTCTCTATCTATCTATCTAAGTAACTATGGAGGTATTTCGGATGGGGCCGAGTCGGTCTTTTCTCTGCTTTTTTATCTTTGCTAATTTATATAGCTATTTCTCTCTATCTATCTATCTATCTATCTATCTAAGTAACTATGGAGGTATTTCGGATGGGGCCGCGTCGGTCTTTTCTCTGCTTTTTTATCTTTGCTAATTTATATAGCTATTTCTAACTATCTATCTATCTATCTATCTAAGTAACTATGGAGGTATTTCGGATGGGGCCGCGTCGCTCTTTCTCGCTCCTTCTTTTTCTCTCTGCTAATTTGTATAGCTATTTCTCTCTATCTATCTATCTATCTCTCTAAGTAACTATGGAGGTATTTCGGATGGGGCCGAGTCGGTCTTTTCTCTCCTTTTTTATCTTTCCTAATTTATATAGCTATTTCTAACTATCTATCTATCTATCTATCTAAGTAACTATGGAGGTATTTCGGATGGGGCCGCGTCGCTCTTTTTCTCTCCTTTTTTATCTCTGCCAATTTATATAGCTATTTCTCTCTATCTATCTATCTATCTCTCTAAGTAACTATGGAGGTATTTCGGATGGGGTCGAGTTGGTCTTTCTCGCTCCTTTTTCTCTCTGCTAATTTATATAGCTATTTCTCTCTATCTATCTATCTATCTATCTAAGTAACTATGGAGGTATTTCGGATGGGGCCGCGTCGGTCTTTTCTCTCCTTTTTTATCTTTGCTAATTTATATAGCTATTTCTCTCTCTCTATCTATCTATCTATCTAAGTAACTATGGAGGTATTTCGGATGGGGCCGCGTCGGTCTTTTCTCTGCTTTTTTATCTTTGCTAATTTATATAACTATTTCTAACTATCTATCTATCTATCTATCTAAGTAACTATGGAGGTATTTCGGATGGGGCCGCGTCGCTCTTTCTCGCTCCTTTTTTTCTCTTTGCTAGTTTATATAGCTATTTCTCTCTCTCTATCTATTTATCTATCTAAGTAACTATGGAGGTATTTCGGATGGGGTCGAGTTGGTCTTTCTCGCTCCTTTTTCTCTCTGCTAATTTATATAGCTATTTCTCTCTATCTATCTATCTATCTATCTAAGTAACTATCTCTTCTCTCTATCTATTTATCTATCTAAGTAACTATCTCTTCTCTCTATCTATTTATCTATCTAAGTAACTATCTCTTCTCTCTATCTATCTATCTATCTAAGTAACTATCTCTTCTCTCTATCTATCTATCTAAGTAACTATATCTTCTCTCTATCTATCTATCTAACTATCTCTTCTCTTTATCTATCTATCTGTCTGTCTGTCTATCCATCTACCTATATGTCTGTCTGCCTGCCTGCCTGTATGTCTGTCTGTCTGTCTATCTACCCAGCTATCTATATGTCTGTCTGCCTGCCTGTCTGTCTGTCTGTCTGTCTATCTATCCAGCTATCTATATGTCTGTCTGCCTGCCTGCCTGTCTGTCTGTCTATCTATCTATCCAGCTATCTATGGGAAGAATTTCGGAAATTTTGTTTTCGCTTGATTGACGAAGGCAATTGACAGCGAAGATGTTCAACAGATTTCTGAAGAATACCAATTGCAGTGAGGAGGAGAGACATGACACACGAAGATTCCTGTCATCATTATAAGGATGTTTGGAGAAATGACAGGACTTTAAGCTGAAGGACTTTCCATTGCGTCATCTCCTTTTATTCTTTTCAAGGAGATGAAAACCAGGAAGAAGGAGAATTAAATTGGGATGAAGAAGAAGAGAAAGTATGGATATGTATAAGGGAAGCAATTGTGATGTTTTTATTATTTCAAAGTTGTTGTTGGTATTTGCTGTGTCAGCCATCATGACAAAAGATAATCTGATAATTTTTCTTTTTATATAGAGGTGGAATAGGGGAAATAGTGTTGCCAATAAAGATTTGTCTTATATCTAAAATTTAGGAAGTTACATAAAAATCAAAATGTTTTCATTTCCCAGCAAAAGAGAAGATTGATCATATTAGCAAGAGTGGAAATTATGTTACATAACCGTAGCAAAAATTGCTGCAGAAGTAGTCAGTTTAACTTTGCGGTATTTACCATAATAGGAAAACGTACACATAGACACGTTTTTACAGGGAAAAGGTAGTCAGCTGATTAAGCGTCGCCTACAGATGGTGACTGAGGCAAGAGAGGAGATGTTTTCCTCCTGTCTCACTTCTCTGCTTCTCGCGCTTCTCCTTCTTCTGCTTACTTTGTTTCTGCTTTTGTAACTCGTCTGCTTACCGCCTCTCCATCAGTTCTGCTCAGTATAAGTTCCAGGTCCTTAGCTTGATATATTTCTCTCCCTTTTTCAAGTTATGTAAATTACATGAAACTCTTACTACTGATGGTTATACTGGAAAGAAAATTAGTAAGGAAAAAGACAGTGGTTGCGCAATAACGCATGGTGCTCGTACCAACAAAAGTCTAAGTAGTTGCAGAAAATGTGTTCACAGCGAACACACAAAACACAGCTTATTCAAGGTGACACACATAGCAAGTTTCAACTACTGAGAAATTTTCTTATTTGCTTTTATTCGCAACCATCGAGACCGCATTCAACAACCAAATCCCCTCCACCCCCTCTAAACCCAACACCACACACCCCTGCACCCCCTCTAAGCCCTCCACCACCCCCATCCCTCCGTCTCCATCCCTGTTCCTCTCCCTCCACCCCTTCCATCCCAACTCCTCTGCTAATACCCCCACACACGTCCCTCCATCTCCACCCCCTCCACCCCAACCCCCTGCCCCTCCTCCTCCTCCCAAGTCCTTCCTCCTCCACCCCTCCGTCCACCTCTACCATCTCCTCCCCACTCCGTCCACCTCCACCCCTTCCACCTCCACCCCTTCCCTTCCACCTCCACCCCCTTCCCTCCACCTCCACCCTGCCCCCACAGTTGTGTATTCTCCTTTTTCCTTCTCTCAGCGTGGGAGAGCTGCTGGACTGTGGTCTTGTACTGTTATTTGTCCGCCATTGGACGGCCTTCCTCATCCCGCCGCGCTCTCACCTCCGTCGCCCGTCGCGCCTCCTTCCGAAGCATCACCTCTGCGACCAGATTCCAGCCTCCGTCCTCCTCCACCACCCCCGTCCTTCCACCTCGGTCCCCGTCCTCTCATATCCAGCCCCGTCCTCTCATATCCAACCCGTCTTTCCATCTCAACCCCCCTCCACTCCGACCCCTCCGTCCACTTCCCTCCACCTCCATCATCCCCGTCCTTCCACCTCCACCTACCTGCGTCCACCTCCTCCTCTGCTTCCACCTCCCCTTCGTCGGGAACCACAGTGTCGCCTTTCACGCCCACATTCGTACCCACACATAACATCCGATCTGGCGTGGCATTGGGACCTCAAGGAGACACCCATATAATGCGCCGCAGTCTTTTCACTTTAATGTAGAGGAAAAAAATGTGTATTTAACTATATTGGAGAGGGAGAGAAAGAGGGAGAATGAATGGGAAAGAGAGAGAGAGAGAAATAGAGAGAGAGAGAGAGAAAGAGAGGGAGAGAGAGAGAGAGAGAGAGAGACAGAGACAGAGACAGAGACAGAGACAGACAGAGAGAGAGAGAGAGAGAGAGAGGGGGGGGGGGGGGAGACAGACAGAGAGAGAGAGAGAGAGACAGAGAGAAACAGAAGTAGAAAAAAAGAAAAAGAGAAAAGGAGACGAGAGGATCGTAAGCAAGAGAGAAAGGTAGACGTCGGCCAGATTTACGACCTTATTGTTGGTCTTCGCGTATCTTTGTTTCCCCGGATGTATAGGTGTGTGAGCGAACACGAATGCCTTTTGCAATTGCATCTCGTCTCTCAGCGGTGAGTTACATTGTGCTCTCTGGATTCATTACGATGCCAGTCTGACCTTTTGACCTCTTTTCATTCTCCGTGTGTCTGTTTGTTTCCATTTTTAGTTTGTTTTATTATTATTTATTCGCCACTTGCATCTACTTTTTACAGGGAGGTGGAGGGTTCGGTGATTTTTCTTCTTCTTTTGACCTCTTTTCATTCTCCGTGTGTCTGTTTGTTTCCATTCTTAGTTTGTTTTATTATTATTTATTCGCCTCTTGCATCTACCTTCTACAGGGAGGTGGAGGTTACGGTGATTTTTCTTCTTCGATTTTGAAATGATGAAATGCCAGAGCAGTTGGTATTCTATCGGTGTGTGTTATGAGAAGCAGCGACGATAGAACACAATGGAAAAAAGCGTCAGACGAATCCATACGTGATGAGTTGAATGTGACTAGCGTGACCGTGACACACTTGTATGTAAACACGACGATCGCGTCACTCTGGTAACATGCAAAAGGGTCTTGTACACGTGAAGACCAGATTCGAAATGGAAGATAACTGGGCAGTGAAAATGAGGCATAAATTTATAAAAACGAGTGGATTTGTATAATGATTTTTGCTCGTTCACAACACTGGCTGATAATGGCCTGTGACTTTCAGTTCCGTGAAGCAGTCTGAATGATTCCGAAAGTGACCTGGTTTTTGTAAAGGGAAGCAGAGGACATTAAGCAGAGGCAGGTGACCGTCGGGCCGAAATATACGTGTCATTAAAGTCATTCCGACCTCTTCCTGTTATTAACCGTGACAATAAACATAGAGCTGGATTCGCGTCTGTCCTTCCTCCTTCCGCGCCCGCAGCCGGACCCAGCCCGTGATTGGGTGACTCCGGCCGCCTTGCCTTCCTGGTAGACAGCGCCCGCCCGCTGTTTACTCCGTCGCCGGTGGTTTTGCAGGGCTACTGTCCACCGCGGACTTGAGGACGCGCAAGAAGGCCCCGACCGCACACTTGAATGCCGATCTGCCACGTGCACCGACCACCACCCTCGGCACAGCACGCGGCCGCAGAAGGAGGAGGAGGAGGAAGGGGTCAAGCCACAGCTGACGGCGTCCGCGAGCGAAACTAGGGCGGCGGCCACTTATACGAGCGTCCGGGAAGCACCGCCGGCGGTCACCTGGCCGGAAACCGTGTCAGGACGGGGCCAGGAGGACGCGCGGGTCAATCGGCGTCCCTGGCGAGGCTCAGCGATCGACCGGAAGCGCAGGAAAGGAAGAAGGGAAATGCACTATTCAAGGGAGACGTGTCGCGGGTTCCGGGAAGGGAAACACCTCGAAGGGAAGTGCACTATTCAAGGAGACGTGTCGCGGGTTCCGGGGAAGGAAAACAAAAGCGAAATGGGCGAATGACGAATGTAGGAGGAAGTAGAGGAACTGGACATTGTGCTCATCGCAGCGTCGGGTGTTGATCTTACTTACGAGGAGACAAAAAAATATTATAATTGGAGTTACGTTAGTACCAGAAGATAATTACTTCACTTTCAAATCGATTATCATGTTTTGACCTTGATTTAACGCAATCCTCGTGACGCTGTGATTACATATCGAGTAAGTGTTTGCGTGTGTGTTTGTGTGTGTGTGTTTTTGTGTGTTTTTGTGT
>NC_091571.1:38936313-38941313 GCF_042767895.1 Penaeus vannamei
CCCCACCCCCTTGGAATGCCGATCTGCCACGTGCACCGACCACCACCCTCGGCACAGCACGCGGCCGCAGCAGGAGGAGGAGGAGGAGGAAGGGGTCAAGCCACAGCTGACGGCGTCCGCGAGCGAAACTAGGGCGGCGGCCACTTATACGAGCGTCCGGGAAGCACCGCCGGCGGTCACCTGGCCGGAAACCGTGTCAGGACGGGGCCAGGAGGACGCGCGGGTCAATCGGCGTCCCTGGCGAGGCTCAGCGATCGACCGGAAGCGCAGGGAAGGAAGGAAGGGAAATGCACTATTCAGGGAGACGTGTCGCGGGTTCCGGGGAAGGGAAACACCTCGAAGGGAAGTGCACTATTCAAGGAGACGTGTCGCGGGTTCCGGGGAAGGAAAACAAAGGAAATGGGCGAATGACGAATGTAGAGGAAGTAGAGGAACTGACAGAGCCATCGCAGCGTCGGGTGTTGATCTTACTTACGAGGAGACAAAAAAATATTATAATTGGAGTTACGTTAGTACCAGAAGATAATTACTTCACTTTCAAATCGATTATCATGTTTTGACCTTCGATTTAACGCAATCCTCGTGACGCTGTGATTGATATCGAGTAAGTGTTTGCGTGTGTGTTTATGTGTGTGTGTGTGTGTGTGTGTTTGTCAGTGTTTGTATGAGCGTGCGTGTGTGTGTTTATATATTTGTGTATGTTTGTGAGTGTTTCTGTGTGTGAGAGTGCTTGTGTGTGTGTTTATATATCTGCGTATGTTTGTGAGTGTTTATGTGTGTGAGAGAGTGCTTGTGTGTGTGTGTGTGTGTGTGTTTATGTGCGTGGTTTGCTTGTTTGTTTAAGCGGTTCAAACCATAAAAATAAATTTGTTTTAAACACAAAGCCACTTCTTTGTTATGAAATAGTGTTCCATACAAACTACTGGAGGGATTTTTTTTTTTTCTTCTAGTATTCATCATTTGTTTTCGTGTGGAAGGCGTGACGGCGTCAGCAGGTTCTGAACCGAAGAATTCTTACGGTTCGCTTTATACGGAGAATATGCAGCTCAATGACAGGAAACATATGGGGAGGGAGGAACAGGGAACTGTGCCAGTCATGCCGCGTGAGGCATACACGTACACACACACTTACATACACTTGGACACACACACACACACACACACACACACACACACACACACACACACACACACACACACACACACACACACACACACACACACACACACACACACATATATATATATATATATATATATATATATATATATATATATATATATAATATGTTTTTCTTCCTTTTCAGGCGTTTCTACATGACTTCCACGATTAAGTTTCCCGATTTTTTTACATTTCATTGTCTCTGTCAAGGAATCCCTGTCAACCTTGAGTCTGTCATCTCAAGCCATCAAACCATTAAATCTTTTCAAATTCTGACATTTCATTCATATATCTATCTATCTTTTTTTTTTTTTAATCATCAAACCATTAAATCTTTTAAAATTCTGACATTTCATTCATATATCAATTTTTTTTTTTTTTTTTTTTACCTAGGGAGCAAGAAAAAAATCTTATGGCTATAATTCGGTTCAAATTTTCTTCTTTTTCTTTTACGATTTAACGAGTGTGACGTCATGATTCCTCCAATTCCTTTTTTTATTCGCATTGCCTTCCTTATTCCCTCTTCGAAGGGCGTGTGGTGCGAGATTCCACGCCTTTTGTTTGCTTATTCGCCCATGTTTGTCTTTTTTGTCTCCTTCTTTGTTTTCTTTTCTTCTTCTTCTTCTTCATCCTCTCTTTCTTTTTCATCTTCTTCCTCTCTGTTTCCTTCTTCTACTTCTGCTTCTTCATCATTGTCTTCTTCTTCTTCTTCTCTTCATGTTTTTCTTTCTATTCTACGCCTTCCTTTTCTTCTTCTTCTTCTTCCTTTTCTTCATCTCCTTAATCTCTTAATCTTAAGCTCTGTTTCCTTCTTCTACTTCTACTTCTGCTTCTTCATCTTTGTCTTCTTCATCTTCTTGTCTTCATCTCTTTCTTTCTATTCTTCGTCTTCTTCTTCTTCTCTTTCTATGTCTTCATCTTTTTCTCTGTTTCCTTCTTCTACTTCTGCTTCTTTATCTTGTGTCTTCTTCTTCTTGTCTTCATCTCTTTCTTTCTAATCTTCGTCTTCTTCTTCTTCTTCTTCCTCTTTGTCTTCATCTCCTTAATCTCTTAATTTTAAGCTCTGTTTCCTTCTTCTACTTCTGCTTCTGCTTCTTCACCATTGTTTTCTTCTTCTTCTTGTCTTCATCTCTTTCTTTCTATCCTTCGTCTTCTCCTTCTTCTTTTTCTTCGTCTTCTTTCTTTCATCTTTCTATCCGTCTTCTTCTCCGTCTCCATCCCCATCTTCCTCCTCCTCTTCCTCCTCCATCCCCATCTTCCTCCTCCTTCTTCCACTTTACAGTTTTAACAGTCCCGCCTCGACCCAGTTGCGACGCTGCGTTCCACTGGGGAGTTATGTCATCCCGATCACCGCTAGGAGGAGGCGCATGCAAATGGGAGCGGGGTGGGCGTCGGGCGGGGGATGGTGGGCGGGGGTGGGCGTCGGGCGGGGGGTGGTGGGCGGGGGTGGTGCGGGGGTAACGGAGATGGGCGGGGGAGGGCGAGGGTGGGCGTTCGCGGGCGGTATGTCGCTTCGTGACGCCGAGATCTCATTCCTTGGGTCGGATTCACACACACACACACACACACACACACACACACACACACACACACACACACACACACACACACACACACACACACACACACACACACACACACACACACACGCACACACACATATATATATACATATATATATATATATATATATATATATATATATATATATTGTATGTGTGTGTGTGTGTGCATATATATATATATATATATATATATATATATATATATATATATATATATATATATATATATATATATATATATACCGGTGTATAGAGATAGATGGATATATAGAGATAGAGACAGAAAAGATGGAGGGAGTGAGTGAGTGTATGTGAGAGACAGACAGACAGACAGAGAGAGAGATAAAGAGAGAGAGAGGGGGGGGGGAGGGAGGGAGAGAGAAAATGACAGAGACAGAGAGAGACAGAGAGAAAGGGAGAGAGAGAGGGAAAGCGAGAGAGAGGGAGAAAGAGAGAGAGAGAGAGAGAGAGAGAGAGCGAGCGAGAGACAGAGAAAGAAAGAAAGAAAGAGAGAGGTGAATAGAGAAATAGTTCTATAAAAAGCTTCTCTTGCACAAAGACACTCCCGCAAGCACAACCGGGTCGGCCGTGCCTTTGGGGACATCGGCTAAGAACGGAACCGCGACGCCCGAAGGACAGGGAGGTGGGCGGGGCATGGCACAGAAAACCGAGGTGGTTCATTAAAGCAATTGCGAAATTCAGAGTGGAAAAAATAATGGATGGTAGGTTAATGAGGAGAGGAAAGTAGAGCAACATTACTGCTATTCACGGAGGAGGAACAGGCTCGGTGACTTATCAGTAGTCAATGACATTAAGAACACACAGTTATTCCGAAGAGAGAAGACAGAGAAGGAAAGAATTCCACTGCAAATTGGCAGATTGCATGATTATGGCAGCCGGGGCGTGATGTGGCAACAGGTGTGTCGTGTGACCAAGGAGATAATTCCCAAATGAGACGGATGCGGTCGAGGATGACCACCATGATAGCTATTCCGCGACAAGAGCAGAGCGCGGGGAGCCAGGCAGCCTATGGTTATCCGAGAGGGCCTTGCGGTGGTCATCAGCTCCCGGGGAAGCCATATTTCCGGGTTCCCACGCGCGCCGATCCCCGTCCCCTTCGCGCTTCTCTCGCGGGCGGAATGGCGGTCCCTGGATGGCGCGGGCGTCACTAGGGATGCCGTCCTCCTATCCCGTCCTCAGAGACTTGTCCCAGGGCCATCCCGAGGCGCGTTCGAGCAGCCCGGAACACAGCTGCGCGTCACGGCGGGATTGCATACGATCCCGACACCGCCATCAGGGCAATGACTCTGCAAAAGCGGCAGTTCGCGCCGCTTGCAAAAAACAAATTGAACATCGATATCCTCCAGTTTTATCGACGCCGCAAAGGAGCTCCAAGGCCACAAATGAAGGAGAAAAGGAGGAGAAACAGAAGACAAAATAGCGAGAGGCTAACATATTCCCCGTCTCATAAACCCAATGATAAAGGGATAAAAATGACGGGGAAAGTAGCCCGAGTGCGCGTGTTCCTCCTCGCTCTGGTCTGGATTGTACGCCATTACGGCTAATGCCACGACGAGAGCCCGTGTTATCTTCTGGAGTGGAGTTGGAACCCGTTAAATGGGATCCGGCGCCGCTTCCACCTGTGCTTTCGCGGAATTTCTATAAGTGAGATAAAGAGTTCGGGAGACAGAGGATGGTCATTGTTGCGGGGACTTGTAATACAAATTTTGCCGGATGGAAAGAGGAGAGGTTGGAGTGGGAGGGACTTGGAGTGGGTAAAAGAGGGTGCGAAGGAGACTGAAGGAGAAGTGAAGGAGGATGGGAAGAGAAGTGAAGGAGGATGGGAAGAGAAGAGGGAAGAGAGATTGCAAGGTGCGCGGGAAGTTCTTATATAACGCTATATCCAAACCGCAAAGGAAGTGGCATTGGAGAGGATGGACCGCGCGGGTTCGGCCGTTCGCGTCGAGAAACAATTACCTCGTGCAGATCAAAGTATCCATTAGTTGAAATACGATAAAATGACTCGAATTTATGTGTCCAGAAATGTAACATTAGATCATTCTCTTTCACATGAACATATATGATTTCTCTTCATACCAACGGACACATGTCTGTTATCGTTCTTTCTCTCTCTCTTTCTTTCTTTTTCTACTGTTAAGAACAATAATAGGTACGCAGTAAAAGCTGTTAGTATAGTTTCATTACTCATAAACAACTAAAACCCTCTTCATTCTTCTGTAATTATTTGGTAGTAACAGTGATAATAACATTTT
>NC_091571.1:38948813-38956313 GCF_042767895.1 Penaeus vannamei
CTTTCTATTAGTGTTGTTATTGTTGTGTATAAATATATTTTTGTTGTACTTTCGTTGTTGCTATTATCATGGTCTGTGTATGAATGTGTTTTTTGTCGTTTTGTCCTTACTTCCTGACGCCTGCCTCGCTGCAGACGCCGAGGCAGGTCGCGCCCGATCCCCTCGCACTGACCCGCCCCCCTCGTTCCAGATCGCCTGCAGCAACGGCCAGCTCGGCTTCGGACGTCGGCGCCGAGGCATCGACAGCCGACCCAACGACCCCAACAAGATCTTCGAGGTGACCATGATGACGTACCTGAAGGTGGACGAGAACCTGAACAAGACGTCGGGCGAGGGCACGCACGCCAAGGCCCTCAGGGAGTCCGTCGAGGAGAGCCTGGCCTTCGAGCGCTCCATGACCCTGGGCAGCTCCGCCCCCGTGCCCGAGGAGCCGCTGCTGATCCAGTCTTCGGGGGACGAGCCGAGCTTCATCTTCTTCAGCGCCGGCCACACGCACGTCCCCAGCGCCCTCTTCGTCGTCGCGTCCGCCCTCCTGCTGCTCTTCTACCACTAAGTCCTCGAAACGAAGACTCACGTAGCATTTAGTGTCGTTTCGTCCGTCAGTTGCAAAAAAAAATCTTTGTTGATCGACACGACAAAGTGGAAAATTCCCCTTTTGGTTCCTGTTGATCCAAGTCACTTTTGTCAAAGTCAAGAAGGAAAAAATCGATGCGTGCGAGCTCTTGTAGAATTATGTTGAAGCTTTAAATTTCGTCAATTGTCCTTAAGGAACTATCAGCTATATCAAAATATTGCTCATTAATTAGGGTGCGCCGTTGTCTGTGGTGCGCCTTTGCCAAAAGAATTAGGTATTGTATTGTGTTCGTTCTGCGTCTGCAAGTCAGGCCTGTGAACTGGAGTATTTATGTTTTGTTGTTCTAGAAAGTGATGATGTACCTACATTTGCATTTTGAAGTGTTCTGTAGAAGTTGCAGATGAAATAGATATATATATAACGATGACAAGTAGTAATGACGTCATGTTATAATCATTTTAATTTGATAACTCATCGTATTTTGTGCCACGAATGAGTGTGTCGTCAAAGGATTTTCTAAGATGTGTCATAATCTTTAAAGTGCAAAATAAAGCGCTTCCTCTTCGTTAAAAAGAAATCCTTGAGTCTACTGCTTTTTATAAATCTAGAAAATCTTTTTTGAATACTCATCTTCGATAACATTTTTTTGTATGTGATTCTGCTTCTTCTCAGTCTTCGCCATACAGCACAGTATGGCCGTCCTAGACCACCTGTTGGCTCACGTCCGCCAAACTTTCTGCATTATTATAGTGATAAGATTTCAACTGTATTGAATAATCTATAATCAGTTTATCACTCACATATGATATGTACTACTGACTGTTCTTTTTACTGCTACTTGGGTGATGGTACAACTCTGAGGAACCTCTCAGCGTCGAATCTTTTGTGTCTCTGTTGCCTCCGCTCCTAATGTTGCCTCCAGGCTGACCACGTGCCCCGCCCACTCGCGAAGGGGGAAACGGAGCCGCTAGCACCGTCAGAGGGTGAAAGGGAAGCAACTTTTTTCAGAGGATGATCTGGTTTTCTCTTCGTCTCGCGGAAGGATGAAGGGATAAACGGCATCCTGGACATTTAGCGGCTCTGTTTTCCTGTTGTCTTCTCGGGCACTGAGCATCCTGGTCGAGACTCGGCCGTGCCACGGATAGTTGCCGCCGTTGGGCATTCTGTTCTAACTATCCTTGTCACGGGAGTCTGCCAACCGCCGGCCTCGGGCCCGCTATATAACGACTAACAAAGTGCTTGTACAGCTGTATAGTAGAATAATTATTGTATAACATTCTAATATAAAATAAACTGTGATAGTTTTATGTTCTTTTCTTGCAAGTATCGAAGGATGACCTGACTATGTTGTCAGGAAGTGAAATCAGTCCCTTGTGATGGCATGAATGGTAATAACATCGACTATGATGCATTTGGCAATATTTAGCATAAAAACGCCCTTTTTCAGCTCCGGAAACAAGCGGCCACGAAGGGACAAAGAACCACTCCCGGAATATCACACAGAAACAATTTATTGTAAAAAATATACATGGCAAGCCAAACGAAAATATATAATACACTTTTAATGTTGAGCTTAAAGACACATTTTCACACGGGCTGTTTCGCCCTTGCAGACTTTGTCCATGGAACAAGCACATTATTACCTTGAACAATGATCAAATATATACACAGACTTCCGGAGAAAAAAAAGGAAAGCTGCACAAATAAGCAAATCATGTACAAAATGCTCTGAAGTTGTCAAAATGATTCGGCCGGGAACGAAACGCGACGAAGCAAAGCCAAATTTGATCGAGAAAATAAAAGTTCATATGTTTGATGCAGCAATTTTGGGAATGACGTTTTACATTATTATTAATTTTTTTTTTTTTCAAAATTTCCTAAATCTTTCTCCCTCTTTACGACATGGAATTGATAAAGAGTTCGTATCACCGTGTATACAATACGTAGTATTGAGCAATGCAAGATCACATGCAGGTGAAATGAAATGTACACAGTATTCCCTACATCTCTAAAACGTTACTGCTCTGGACCCTAGTTTGAATAACAATAAAAAATATAATAACATTTTTTGAAAATCACTGGGTAGCTTTTTCTTCTCTCTTTCGCTGTACGTCAATTCAAGGGAATGTTTTAAGCTGAGAGAAGGAAACAGGAAATGACAGAGGCATAGAATAGCGTCTGCCATGATGGTTGATTAGAAGGCATTTGAAAATCATTATGTACATATTCTATGACTAAGCCTATAGATATCACAAAACAAAATAATATCTTATCAGCATGATTAAGCACGAAAGAATCCAGGAAATTGTATTTATCTTATTTTCCATTTTCTTTTGCTTTGTTTTTTCTTTGTTTTCTTCTCTCGCTGCGAAGGTATTCAGTGATATGCAAATAAGCCGATACTGGAAAACTTTGAGCCCCTTTGCTTCCAGTTCGGAAATTCCAGCGATTTCGTGAAAAGAGTTAATTGCTGCCGACTTTCAGTTGTTTTCGCTTTTCATTGGACCAGTTTTGGTGAATACTTTTCTCTGATCGATTTTGGAATATTTGTTCCTCTCTCTCTTCTCTTTCTTTCTTTCTTTCTCTCTCTCTCTCTCTTCTCTTTCTTTCTCTCTCTCTCTCTCTCTTCTCTTTCTTTCTTTCTTTCTTTCTTTCTTCTTTCTCTCTCTCTCTCTCTCTCTCTCTCTCTCTCTCTCTCTCTCTCTCTCTCTCTCTCTCTCTCTCTCTCTCTCTCTCTCTCTCTCTCTCTCTCTCTCTCTTTCTTTCTTTCTCTCTCTCTCTCTCTCTCTCTCTCTCTCTCTCTCTCTCTCTCTCTCTCTCTCTCTCTCTCTCTCTCTTACTTCCTCTCTTTTACTTTCTTCTCCTCTACACTCAACTCTCCTCTCCCTGTTTCCTTTTCTTATTATTAATCTTCGTTTTCTTGCTACTCTTATTCAATCTCCTTTTCACGTTTCTTCGCAGTCATGATGATTATCACGTGATTTCATTCCATCCTTCTCCTTCTTTTACACCTCTTCTTCTTCTTTTTCGTCTTCTTCTCCTGCTACTCCTCCCCTTTCTTCTTCTTTTTCGTCTTCTTCTCCTCCTACTCTTCCCCTTTCTTCTTCTTTCTCCTCCTCCTTCATCCTATTCACCACCATCGTCGTTTCCTTCTTCGTCATCTCCACCCAGCTCTGAACGTGACTTCATCTCCCTCCCGCCGTGGCCAAGACTTCATTGGTCCCCTTGGTAGAGCAAAGCGTCGAGCTAAAGACTTTTGGCCTCAGTTTCTAAGATCACATTTGAAGGAAGTCGTCTCAGGTTGTGGCAGTCAGGGCGTTCCCCTTCGTCCCCTCCTGCAGGACTTCAGGAGAGGGTCTTCAGCGTCTCGACCACGGACTGGATGGCGGGTCGAGCCTTCGGGGACTGCTGCCAGCACGAGGACAGGAGGTTCCCGAGGTCCGACGGCGTTCCTGGGGGCGGCGAGCACTGGAGGTCTCCGTTTTGGGCGCCTGTCATCACCTGCGAGGGAGGGCATGGCTGCGTTAGTAAGGGCTGTGAAGGAGTCCTCTGCCTGGGAGCTTTTTATTCTGTTGGTTTGTGGTTCAGCTGACTTGTCTAGTTTTAACATCAGTTCGTGCTAAAGCTTAGAGGTAAAATTTACTGTCAGTAGATTTGGACTTGTTTCGTTTAAGTTAACAGCTAAAGTTCACTGTTTCACATATATATTCTTTATTTATTTATTTATTTATTTCTCTTCCCTATTTTCTTTCTCTGTGCTTAATCTCACCTGCTGATCGGTGATAGTCGAGTGTGGAAGAGTCGCCTGCGTGAGGATCTCCCACGCGAGCCACGCCCACGAGAACACGGAGCTCTTCATGCTGTACTCGTCCTCGAGAAGAGCCTCAGGAGCCAGCCATCTCACCGGCAGCACCTGTGGAGAACACGCGTCAGCCAGTCACCCACATTTTCGATAAATAATCATTCGCTCCTTCACATCATACATTCCTTCTCACCATTCACGTGTTTGTTGTCATTTATACTTCATCATTCACTCCTTTTTGCCATTCACTCCTTCACATTATTCACTCCTTCTCAACTCCAGCCGACGTCACTTCGCAGCTCCGCCTACCTGGTTCCTGTAGGTGCAGTATTCGGCCTGGTAGGCGTCCCGGGTGAGGGCCGGAGCAGCCAGCTTCACCTGCAGCTTGGAGGTGATGAGGCAGTTCCTCGCGGCGATGTCCTTGTGGGTGTGTCGCCTCCCGCTCAGATACTCCAGGGCCTCGGCGACCTGCGGAAGGCGAACGGGGACACGGCTTTCAACTCCGGAAGCATAAATCTTGTTAAAAGAACTGTGCTAAGGCATTCATTTTTCAGAAGTATAGATATATCACTTGTTTACAGAGGCGGACACCCTCCCTAGGACAGGAATCATGTCTAGGGGAACTTGAAATACAAAAGCTGACCTGCAAAGCTAAGCTGAGACACTGCTGGTAGGTCAAGGGCGGCGGACGCAGGCTGCCCAGGGGACGCGGGGACTCCTTTCTCGTGGCCAGCAGGAATTGCTTCAGGTCACCCTGAAGGCAAAGGCGCAGACGTCTCTATCTATCCCACTGAGTCTAACATGTTTCCTCTTCAGTGCAGAGGATCAGTGTAACTTATTCATATAACTCTATGCTTATTTATTCTAAACTTTAAAAAAAAGTATGAAGAAGAACTGACATGTGTGGAATTCATGATGAACAGATTGCACCGACATATTAACAGAAGAACCGACATATTAACTAGTATACTACATCAATGTTATTACAAGTGACCAGTGCAATTCATTCACTATTCACTCAAAATACATTTGCAAGTAAAACCCACCCAATCGGTGTACTGAGTCACGAGCAGATGCGGCGTGTGGGAAGTGCAGAGGCCGAGAGCGGAGACCAGGTGCGGATGGGGAGGACCGCTGAACATGGCGGCCTCGCGACACACCTCGGCCAGGAGCTGCTCGTCCCTCGTGCTCACCACCTGAAGGGCGACAAGGGGCGTCTTCAGACACTTCGAGAGGTAAATCGAGGAGGTTGAAAGCGCGGACTGAGGTTTGTTTTGGGTTGGTTTCGTTATCAGTATTATTACCTTTGATTTGTTTTATTTATACTATTATTATCATATATCATTATTCATTTCAGGTGGGTCTTTCTAAACTTTAGATATTAAATAACTGATAATTCATTACTGCATATATTCATTTCTTCACTCGACTATCTGTGTCTGTCTCTTTGTCTCTCTGTATGTCTGTCTCTCTATCGATTTATATAACTAATATATACACATCTATTTGTTTTTTTTATGTTTACACGTCAATTCATTGATTTATTCATCCATATGTTCACACCACGGTACCAAACGTGATTCCTTATTCTTACACAATCATTTCGAATCAACCTGACACCATCTCACGCATTCCCTCGAGGCAGGCGAGGAGCCGCCCACGAGGCTCTCTTACCTTCACCATGACCAGCTTATCGGGGTCAGGGGGGGTGTCCTCGCCGTCCGAGTCCTCAGGGGAAGTCCTCAGCCGCGCCAGCTGGACTTCGCCGAATTCTCCGCGACCTGAGAGGGGGACTTTTATAGATGCTTGTGTAGGTGTGATTATGAAGAATTTATTGAATGATAAAGTGTGGGAGAGGGGTTGTTGTTAGGATATTAGTTCAGCGAATATATTTATTTAGGTGTGGGGATATTATTTATCTCTCTAAAGAAAAAAAAAGAAAGGAAAAGAAAGAAAAAGTGTGAGAGAGCAGTTATGTCTCGCACGACATCCTCACCGAGCGTGAGAAGGACCTGGATGTTTTCCCTCTGGATCTTGCCCTTGTCTTGGCCCGACGCGTGGTTCGAGGCCTCGTGGCGCGGGTACATGGCGTCGCTGGGGCCGGCCTGGGCGGTGCTCTGGGCGGAGGGCGACGAGTTGGGCTGCTGCGGCGACGAGTGCTGCGTCGACACCGAGGAGCCGCCGATGGTCTTCGTCGACGCCTGCGAGAGACCGAGGTGCGTCGAGGTGCCGAGCGTGTGCGTCGACACCTGCGACAGCTGCACCTGGCACGCGGGGTCCAGCTGCGCGCCGGCCTTGGACGTCGCCGCCCCGAACTCGCGGATGTCGCCGTCGAGGACGCCGCTCTGGCGGGCGGTGTACATCAGGCGCTCCTGCTCCTCGGGGCTCTGCGCCTCCTCGCTTCCCTCGCCTGGGAATAGGAAAACGGAAAAAAAAAACTTGAAAACCTTCCATTTTTATTGACTCTGTGGGCTTTATTATTATTGTTGTTGTTGTTAGTGTTACATGCAGAACCTAATCTGCAAGAATCATTCAGACGCCAAGCGGCAATGACAATTCCTCCAAACCCGCGACGAGCGCAATACCTCGCGTGTGCGGAGGCGAGTTCTTGAGCCTCAGTCTGCGCTGCCGGCAGTAGATGAGCATGGCGCCGACCAGGGCTATGTAGGCGGCCGCCCCTCCGACTGCCACGCCCACAGTTCTGCCCAAAGGCTGGATGCTTTCACCTGGAGGCGCGAGTACTTATGATTACAGACTAGATATGAAATTGATATGATTATTCTGTGTCGGTAGACATTTGTTGAAAAAAAAGAAAAAAAAAAGCGATGTGAACCAGTAATTATAAGGCTTTGCTAGCATTAATATCATTCAGGATATTTGTCGATGAAAATAAAGAATTTCGATAATCAATGTTCACGTCTACAGCAATCGGCAGAGATCCACCGCTGAACTCCTTGCAGCGAAGAAAATTGACGGAATCATATGAGAATCTGCGTTTTAATTGACTTCCAAGCTCGTTACTTCTTACCTGAGACACTAACTGTGATTTCCGCCCGCACCAGCCCGCCCATATTGCCCGCCGTGCAGCCGTACACCCCGCCGTCCTCACGTCGTACGCCCGACA
>NC_091571.1:38958813-38961313 GCF_042767895.1 Penaeus vannamei
CTCTCCCCTCCTCTCCCCTCCTCTCCACTCCCTCTCCCCTCCTCTCCCCTCTCTCACCTATGACAGCCAGGTTGATCGAGGCGTTGATCGTGCCCTGCTGAGACGAAGCCATGCACACGTAGACCCCGCTGTCGAGAAGCTCCGCCCCGATCACCTCCAGGGTCCCGTCCGTCACCTGGATGTTGTCCCGACTCGCCGCTTCCACCAGCTGGGGACGTCGGTTGGGGAGGGAGAAAGGGATGGATGAAGGATCTTAGAAGAAGTGGGGTAGAGGATGAGAGATCTTTGAGGATGTGGGGGTAGATGGAGGGTCGTGGAGGTACTGAGTCGGAGGGTGAAGGATCTTTGAAGATTTGGGTTAGAGGATGAGGGTGAGGGATCTTAGAAGCAATGGGTTGGAGGATGAGAGATGGAGGATATGTGTTGGATGAAGGATCGTAGAGGAACTGAGTCGGAGGATGGAGGATCTTAGAAGATATGGGGTGAAAGGATGGAGGATCTTAAAGAACATAGATGGCTGAAGGATCTTAAAAGAAATGGGTTAGAGGAAGGATCTTAGAGGAAATGTAAGTCGGGCGAAAATAGATACTGAGGGAAGTATGTGGAAATAAAACGAAAGGGGCACACAGGAAAAAAACAAAACAAAAAAGAAAAAGAAAAAATCAGAAGGGAAATGTAAGTAAAAGAGGCGTAGAAGCGAGTCGGAAGATCGGGCGAATGATGAAAACGATTTCGGAAGCGGAAAGGAAAACGTTTGAAGAATGTCGGAGTGGAGAAAGTGATAAAAAACTCCAAAACGAAGGGAGAAATAACTATCCCACGTAAATATTATAAATTACTTGAGACACGCAGAGAACAGTCATTATCCGATCCAAGTGTAAATAATACTTCGAAAATGTCTAATGAGAGTGGATCCCGTACCTTAGTAGCATTGGGCCGATACCAGGTCACTTCGGGGGTGACCTCGCCCCTGGCCTCGCACGGGATGCTCACGTTCCCGCCCACCTCCACTCGCGAATCCAGAGGACGAGGCGAGAACTTCAGCCGCTCTGTTACGAGAAAGGAAAAAGGGAAAATCGGTAGAGATGAGATAAAAGTCCCTTGATGAGGATTGGTGAGGAGGGTAATTGAGGTGAAAATAGGGCATGTTCTTTTTATCCCTTTATGAGGACGATGAGGTAGATATGAGGTGAAAATAGGATATGTCCTTTTTACCCCTTTATGAGGACGATGAGGTAGATAATTGATATATGAATTAGATATATGCTTTTTATTCCTTAGTAAGGACGATGAGGAAGACATGTCCTTTTTTTATCCCTATGAGGAAGATCATTTAGTAATAACTAAGATGTACTTTTTATTTCCTAATAAGGATGATGAGGAGGACAATTGAGATTAAAAAAAAACAAGATTATTTTCATCTAATCGCAGACCTAAAAAAAAAAAAGAAAAAAAGAATGAAGGGCACTAGTAGTATAGGGCTTACCTATAACACCGAATTTGGCCGGCATCGTGTGGACGGGCGGGTGTCCTTCGGTGGTCACGACGCACACGTACAGGCCGGCGTCCTCCAAGCGCGCCCATCGGATCCGCAACACAGACACGCCCTGACTCACGCCCTCGCCCATGCCTGACAGGGACACGCGGTAGTCGTCCACGCTTACCTGAGGGTGGGTGGAGGCGTAAGTTTGAAGATTTGTGGGCTTTTCTCTCCTCTCTCTTTTTCTCTTTCGCTCTCTCTCTCTCTCTCTCACTCTCATTATTTTGCTCTTTCTCACTCACTCACTTTCTCTCTCCTTCCCTCTCCTTCTACCTTCTTCTTTCTCCGTCCCTCTCCCTCCCTCTCTCCCTCTCTCCCTCCTTCCTTCTCCCTCTCTCACTCCCTCTCCTTCTCCTTCTCTCCCTTCCTCTCTCTCTCTCTCTCTCCCTCTTTCCCTCCTTCCTTCTCCCTCCCTCCCTTCCTCTCCCTCTCTCCCTCTCACCGGGTGTCCGTCCCGAGTCCAGGAGACGTTCGTGTAAGGAGGCGGCGACGTGTCCATCCGGCATTCGAGTCGACCCGTCTCCTCTTCAAGAACGGAGATCGATGACGTCATCATCTGCACCTCGGGTTTCCCTGCCGAAGGAGGAGGAGGGATTAATGAGGATGATGACGTCACATCCGGGTTTTCCAGTCGAAGAAAGAGGAGGGATTAATGAGGATGATGACGTCATTATCTGCACCTCGGGTTTCCCTGCCGAAGGAGGAGGGTGAATGAGGATGATGACGTCACATCTGCACCTCCGGGTTTCCCTGCAGAAGGAAGAGGAGGGATTAGTGAGGATGATGACGTCACATCTGCACCTCCGGGTTTCCCTGCAGAAGGAAGAGGAGGGATTAATGAGGATGATGACGTCACCTCCGGGTTTTCCAGTCGAAGGAGGAGGGTGAATGAGGAGGAACGAGTCAACGATCGTTTTAAACCATCGTTGACTCCTCATTAATAAGTTAATGTGAGATTTT
>NC_091571.1:38966313-38968813 GCF_042767895.1 Penaeus vannamei
GGAATCCAGCTCACGGTGGTCAGCCAACACCACCCGGGAGGACTCGGCGACCCCTGCAAGGTCACGGCTGTCAGTTCCCAGGTCAGACGAGGTGATTGGGTGTGCTTCTCTTTGAGTAAAGCGATTTCCCAAGAGCTGTTGTATATTATACTAAATATTACAACATATGCTTAACTCGTTGCTCTACTGCTACAGGATCAGCCACAAAGAATGAAAAAAATACATCTGCAGTGTAGTTGGTGGCCTTTCCAACCGTGTTTATCTAGTGCTTCGCTAAATAAACATAGCTTAAAAGCCACGTTACTGCAACAGCACTGGAACCAACTGCTATTTAACATTTGATCATAGTCTTTACCGGGGGATAAATGTGACGGCAGATTAGCAGCGACCACGAGCAACGAGCGTAATTAAAAAAACAAGAAAATATACATTAAAAAAACATATAAAAAGATTAAAAAAAAAAAAAAAAAAACATGGCTCGCGTTGCAGTGTTTAAAAAATTAACCTCTTTGATGACGCCATTCTATCTGTCCCGATGGCAATCAGCTGGCGAGAATTATGAATCATAATTTCGAAAAACAACACATCAGTTTTGGGCGTTTTATTCGCGGAAGAGTGATGCATCGGTTGCGAGCTTCATCCCCGTGCGTTAAGCGTCGCTCACTTCCGTTGCAGCTGATCCGTGACGTCATACCCAACGTCATTTATGCGCATTCGGATCCATACGGACACGCAAATCGATACGTCAGATCTTTTTTTCTTTTTATTTTTTTGACAGCTGAATTCTCGAGATTATTCTAAGAACGTAGGCCTGTCCAGCCACTTAAATTTAATGATATTTGACGCTGACATTCGGTGTTGTGTATAATGATCCCACGCCAGATGCTCTGACAAATTGCATGCACGAAAACTTGTGCATGAATTTTTCAGAAGCGACGCGACGCGCTGTAATTCATGGTCCTGCTCGCGGATGAGTTTCTCGGAAATTGCAACAAACTTTAATCAAATTGCGTTATTAAGAGTTTTGCAAGATGAATTAATATCCGTGCAACATGTTACTGGTATACAGCTCTTACCTTGTTAGGACAGGTTATTAAAAGGAAACTTTTTGCAATATGGAAATTACAGTATGATGATTAGAGTGCAAGTAATGACTCTCCCTTTGCGAGCGAGGAACACGCACAGGTTGACAGCATGACAAAATACGCGCATTTAACTAACACAAATACGGCTGCATTTACCGGCCTGATGTATGATGATGCATCCAATAAATTCTTGTCAGCGTTTTTTTTTTATTATTATTCTATTAAAGCAGAACAATAAACAAAAGGCGTCGATGGTCCATTAGTGTCAGCACGCGGAAACGGCGCTGACATCTCTCCTTGTATAGGACACGACATTCCGAGCCCAAAAATAGCAAAATAGCGAGAAACCGATTGATTTATATCCACAACGATGTATTTCCTCGAGACGTAGCTGTTACTACAGTTTACTCTAAGACTGCCACGGACTCACAGAAATACAGATGGTACCAAGCACGACATTCCGAGCCCAAAATTAGCGAGAAACCGATTGATTTATATCCACAACGATGTATTTCCTCGAGAAGTAGCCGTTACTACAGTTTACTCTAAGACTGCCACGGACTCACAAAAATACAGATGGTACCAAGCACGACATTCCGAGCCCAAAAATAGCAAAATAGCGAGAAACCGATTGATTTATATCCACAACGATGTATTTTCTCGAGACGAAGCTGTTACTACAGCTTACTCCGAGACTGCCACGGACTCACGAAGACACAAAGATACCAAACTGCACGAAAACCAGTGTAGAATGTTTCCAAATTCTCTGCAGGATCAAGCTTTTGCAAACGAATGCAGGTTTCTGTGATGTTCTATATTCTCTTTGAGTGAAACAATATTTTATGGATGCAGAGGAAAAGCTGGACAAACAGTACTTACGTATACAGTACATTCTTTCTTACTTGTACATTATATTCTTTATTACTTTCAATATATTTTTTCAGTATGAAGATGAAGGGAACGGACTTAAAGATATTTGCATAAATGTTATTAATAACAAAATCAGAGTACTGTTTGCTGTAATAGAAATAACTGGATATGATGAAAGCTGATAAAGATTAAATAAGAAAGTTGTTGATGTTTTATATTCTCTTTGTAAAAAAAAGGAAAGCGGAATAAAGTCTATTAATCTATACAATACATTTTTTCTTATCAATGATGAAGATGGTGATAGAGGAATAAAAATATATATAAATCTTATTCCTTATACGATAGAAATGATTAAAATAATTCCCGAAGTAAATGAAAGCAGAAAAAAAAGAAATAAGAAACTTGATGATGAAAGGAAGCTTAAAGAGAGAAGAAGAAAACTTATGATCCTTTTCCACGTCGGCGGGGTTGCCTGTTTACATTAATTAATAAAGCTTTCCTTTTGAAGAGCCGAAGTGTGGCCTTTTGCCTCGCTCCTCCCTCTC
>NC_091571.1:38976313-38978813 GCF_042767895.1 Penaeus vannamei
AACATACATTTTTCATGTCTCTTTCCTTTTATTTTTGTGCTTTGTACGTAAAGGCAATATTTACCACCAATTGCTTGCTTGCTCGACGATAATAAAGTTCCCAGATTACAGTGAACAAATAGCCCCCCCATTTTTTCGTAGGGCAATCCCCACCCCTTCAATTACCATTACTCAATTACCCTGTTTCTCTCCCCTGGCAATACCCCTTCTGTACCTCCCTGATTCTCTCTCTTCTTTATCTCCCCCTTCTCTCCCTCTCTCTTTCTCTTTCCTCTTTTTCTTCCTGGTCTTTCCTCCCTCTCCTCCATTTTGCCTTTCCCTTTTCTCTTTGTTTAATCTTCCCTTTCCCATCTCTCTTTGTTTAATCTTCCCTTTCCCTCTCCAGCTTCTTCTCTCCCTACCCTCCTCCTTCCTCTCTCCCCTCTTCCTCTTCGTCTTCCCCCCTCTCCTCTCTCTTTCCCTTTCCCCATTTCCTCCTCGTTTGCCCTCCCCTCTCCCTTCTTGTCTCCCCTACCTGTCCTTCCTCTCCCTCTCCCTCTCTTTCACCTTCCCCCTCTTCCTCCTCCCTCGCCTCCTCCCCTCTTACCCCTCATCTTCCCTCTTCTCTACTTCTTTTTCCCCTCATCTTCCCTCTTCTCTACTTCTTTTTCCCCTCCCCTTCTTTTTCCTTGTCCTCCAATCACTCCTCTCCTTTCTCTTCCCCCCTTTCCCCTCGTCTCCCCTCCTCCCTCTCTCTCTCCCACTCCCACTATCCCCCTCTTCCTCCTCGCTTCTCCCTCTCCCTGTTTTCCTTCTTCTCTCCCCTCTTCCTCCTCCTCTCTCCTCCCCTCTCCCTCTTTTCCTTCTTCTCTCCCTTCTTTCTCCTTGCCTCCTCTCCCCTCTCCTTCTTTTCCCTCTTCTCTTCCTTCTTTCTCCTCCTGTACCCTCCCCTCTCCCTCTCTTCCTCCTTTTCTATCCATCCCTCTTCCCTCTCCCTCTCTTCCTTCTCCTCTTCCCTCTCCCTCTCCCTCTCTTCCCTCTCCTCTCCCCTCTCCCCACTCCCTCTCTTCCTTTCCTCCTCTACCCTTCCCTCTCCCTCTCTTCCCTCTTCTTCCCTCTTCTTCCCCCTCTCTTCCTTCTCCTCTCCCCTCTCCCCACTCCCTCTCTTCTTCCTCCTCTACCCTCCTCTCTCGCTCTCTTCCCTCTTCTTCCCTCTTCTTCCCCCTCCCTTCCCTGCCACTCAACCTCACTGCCGAAATTTGGACCCGTGCTTTGGGGAGTGCGGGCTCATGTTGCCTGACAAAATGAGATGTAATATTACGAAACTTTTTAATGAGTTGGGTAACGATCGGGAAAATTCCTGGGGGAATTAAATACGGACGCGGTTTTTTCTTTTTCTTTTTTTTTCTCTTCCTTTTATTTTTTATTTTTTTTCTTTTCCCGTCATTATTTACCCTTTTTTAAAAATATTTTTCTTATTTTTTCTCTTTTATTTTTTCTTTTCTCGTCATCATTTACCCTTTTTTTTAAACAAGTTGGTTATACAGTTCAACTAAAAAAAAAAATGGAATATGGTTGTAAAATTCTAAACCAACTATGGATTTTTTCTGGATTTTTTTCTTCAGCGGAATCACCCCCTCCCCCCCCCCCTGCTAATTCCCTTGCTCTTTGCTCCTCCCTTCTGCTATCACTCCTCTATGTAAACAACTTTATAATAGCACATAATGGCCTCGGGGCAAGTAAACAACCCACTCTATCTAAAAAAAGAAATTTCTTTCATTTTTCATTTTTTTTCTTTTTTCCTTTTTTTTTTCTTTTTTTTGTGTGTCTTTTCTTTTCTTCTGAGCTAAAGAGAGAGTGGGAGTTTTGTGAGTGTGGGTGTGTTTGTTTTTGCATTTTTGTGTGTTTGTTTTTGCATTTTTGTGTTGCATGTGTGTGTTTGTTTTTGCATTTTTGTTTGTTTTTGCATTTTTGTGTTGCATGTGTGTGTTTGTTTTTGCATTTTTGTTTGTTTTTGCATTTTTGTGTGTTTGTTTTTGTATGTGAGTATGTTTGTGTGTTTGCATGTGCGTGTGTTAGTGTTTGCATGTGTGTGTTTTGGCTTTGCATGTGTGCGTTCGTTTTTGCATGTTTGTTTTTTTGCATACATAAGTGGGTGGGTCTGTTTTTGTATATTTGTATGTTTTTTTTTTTTTGCCTTCATTCGTGTGTGTGTTCGTGTATTTGTTTTTACGTATGTGTTTGGTTTTGAATTTGTGTTATATGTTTATACTTGTGTTTGCGTGTCTATATATGTGTGTATGCTTATGTGCGTATCTGTATATGTGTATGCTTATATACATGTCTGTATGTGTGTGTATGATTATGTGCGTATTTGTACAAATGTATGCTTATGTAAATGTCTGTATATGTGTGTATGCTTATGTGTCTGTATATGCATGTATGCTTGTGTACGTGTCTGTATACATGTATGCTTTTGTACATGTATGTATATGTATGTATGCTTGTGTAAATGTCTGTA
>NC_091571.1:38986313-38996313 GCF_042767895.1 Penaeus vannamei
ATTTTTGATGCAAGTTAGTAGCGACAAGTGAGTGAAAAAAATTATTTGAAGCTTCTCGAATTTTCTTTAAGACAGCTTATAAACATCCATACTTGTTTTGTTTTTCATTCTACTATTTTCTCTCACTCTTGCACCGTTCTCTTCTTATTCCCAACTAAACCATATAAAACACTTTTTTTCGTGTACTCGCTTCTTTGAAATTTCCTCCACATTTCACTCTCCTTCTCGCAGTTCAAGAAGAATCATCTCTCCTTTCATACCAAAATATGCAAAACCGTCGCACATCACTTCCCCGAATCGCAAATCTTCCCCATCGCAATCAAGAGAAAAATAAATTAAAAAAAAGAAAAAAAATTATCATTAAGACCTCTCATCCGAGCATCATCCAGCTTCGACTCTTCTCTTCTCTTCTCAAAACCGAGGATCCGAGTGAAGTTTTCCCGCTCTTGCTTCGCCTTCGTTTTCTCCCGAAGCTCAGATCACATTCCGGCTTCATTAACTATTCCTTTTAACAACTTTTGACTTCGTAAAAGCAAATGTTTAGCTTGCCTTAATGCACCGAGCCGAGTCTGGCGCTTCGGGTTCTGCCTTCTGAGAGACTACGGGATGGGGCGCGGGAGGGCAGGGTGTCGCGTGCCCGTTTTTAGTTATTTATTTCTTTTTCTTCTCTTTCTTCTCTTTCTTCGACGCTTTCTTCGTATTTTGGGTCTGGTTTTCCGTTTTCATGTTTTTATATTTTTCTTCTCTTTCTTCGCCGCTTTCTTCCTATTATGTGTCTGGTTCTCCCTTTTCATGTTTTGATATTGTCATAGTTATGTCATCAGATTCTTTCTCTTCTTCCTTGTCTCTTTTTTTCTTCAGTTCTTTGCTTCTACTTCTACTTTATATTCTCCTTCTTCTCCTTCTTCTTCTTCCCCTCCTCCTCCTCCTCCTCCTCCACCCTCGTCCTCCTCCCTCCCCTCCTCATCCTCATCCTCCTCCTATTCCTGCTCCTCCTCCTCTTCCTCCTCCTTCTCCTTCTTTTCTTTTCTTCTTCTTCTTTATCTTCTTCTTCTTCCCCTTCCTCCTTCCTCCTTCTACCCCTCCTCCTCCTCCTCCTCTTCTCCTCCTCTTCCTCCTTCTTGTCATCTTCCTCTTCCTCCTTCTTCTCCTTCTTCTTCTTCGTCTTCTTCTTCTTCTTCTTCTTCTTCTTCTTCTTCTTCTTCTTCTTCTTCTTCTTCTTCTTCTTCTTCTTCTTCCTCTTCCTCTTCTCCTTGTCCCCCTCCTCCTACTCCTCCTCCTCCTACTCCTTCTTCTTCTTCTTCTTCTTCTTCTTCCTTCTTCTTCTTCTTCTTCTTCTTCTTCTTCTTCTCCTTCTCCTCCTCTTCCTCCTTCTCCTCCTCCTTCTTGTCCTCTTCCTCCTCCTCTTCCTCTCCCTCTTCTTCTTCTTCTTCCTCTTCCTCTTCCTCCTTATCCTCTTCCTCTTCTTCCTCCTCCTCCTCCTTCTTCTTCTTCTTTTTCTTTTTTTTTCTTCTTCTTCTTATTATTATTATTATTATCACTGCCTCTCATTTTCCCCCTCCTCCTCCTCCTTCTTCTTCTCTTCCTCTTTCTCTTCTTTTTCTTCTTCTTCTTCCCACTCCCACTCCTCCTTCATCTTATCCCTATTCACCATCATCTTCTCTTCCCTTTTCATTACCATCCTCCTCATCTTCATCTTCATCTTCTCTTCCTAATTCTCCCTCTCCCTCCCCCAGTTCTTTCTCAATCGTTCATTCCCTCTGTCTATTACTCTATGAACCTATGCATCTACCTCTATAAATATCTATCAATCTCCATTATGTTTCTATTCATGCGGGGAAAATCTCATCTCTGAATGGATGGCCTAAAAAAAGAAAAAAAACAAAGAAAAAAAACAACAACAAAGAGAAAAAAAAGCAACAACAGCACACAAATAAACAAAATAAATAAATAAAACGTTTTAGAACTTTTCTCTTGTTTTGTTCTCTTGCTTTGATTCTCTTTTGTTTTATCTCTCTGTATCCGTTCCTATTAGTTTATATGTATTTCTTTATCTAACTGCCTGTCTGTCTGCCTCTTTCTCTAAATATTTCTCTATATTCATATTTATCCATCTGACTGTATATTTCTGTCTTTTTCTCTTTATTTATATCAATCTTTCTACATCTGTTTTCTCTTCATTTTCTTTCTGTCTCTCTATTTCTTATTTTCTTTCCCTCTCCTTATTTCTTCCAACACTTTCTAACTGTCTATTTACCTATCTATCCATTGCCTATCCATCTCTACATCTATTTATCTGTCTATTGTCTGTCTATCCGTTTATCAATCTACCTATTTGTTTGTCTATCTGTCTACTTACTTATCTGTCAATCAAAAGGTGTATACGAATATATTTATCCTTATACGGTTTTAATTCCTTTGTTATTTGTGGCCAAGGAATAAGTCAAACTTTAATATCGAAATGGACATGAAAAAAATGATTAAGTAAATGAAACAGCATTAAATAAATTGAAAATAATCATCGCCATTTGTCATGTCTTTTTCCTCTCATGAGTTCCGTCCCTCAAAAAAAAAAAAAAAAAAAAAAAAAAAAAATGCGGGTTCTCTTTAACGAGATGGTTCATTCATTGTCTCCCCCTCCCCCTCCCTCCTCCCTCCTCCCCCTCCTGCTCCCCCCTCTCACCTCTCCCCCAATTCAGTTCTCCTCATCTTCCTATTATTTCCTCTTCCTTATCCTCCCTCTCTCTGCTCTTTTCTTTCTCTCCCTTCTATCCGCCCCTTTCTCCTCTCCCCTCAATCCGCCCTTTTCACTCTTTCCCCTCTCCCTGTTAATCCTCTTTTATCACTCCCCTCTTTTTCTCCTTCTCACTTCTCCCGTCTCTCTTTCCTCCTCTCCCTTTAACTCCCCATCTCCCCTCTATGTCTCCCCCTCCCCCTGTGATCTTCCCTCCCCGAACACCCTCTGCTATTCCCCTTTCCTCTCCCCCTCCCTTCCTCCTCCCCTCTACTCCCCCTCCCCTCCTCGTCTTTCTCTCTCTCTCCCTTCCTCTCCTTCCCTCCCCCCCTCCCTTCCTCCCAACCACACCCCCTCCCCTCTTCCCCTCTCCTCCTCCCCCTCCCCTCCCCCATTCCCCTTATGTATCCCCTCCCCTCCTCCCTTTCCTTCCCTCCTTCCCTTCTCCTTCCTTCCCATCCTCTACTCCTTCCCTTCCCCTTCCCTCCCATTATCTTCCCCTCCTCCCCTCCTCCCCTTCTCCTCCCCTTCTCGCTCCTTCCCTCCCCTTAAATCCCTCCCCCTACTCCCCTTCCTTCCCCTTCCTCCCTCTCCTCCCCTTCCTTCCCCTTCCCCCTCCTCCCCCTCCTCCCCCTCCTCCCACTCTTCACCCTCTTCCCAACCACCCCCCCACTCCCCTCCCCTCCTTACTCTCTCTCTCTCCCTTCCTCCCCTTTTTCGTCCCCTCCTTCCCCTTCCCCCTCCTCCCCCTTCGTCCCCTCCCTTCCCCTAACAACAGTACATTAAGGACAGACCCAAGATTACATCTGTACTACTCTTACCCAGCGCCCTTTCCCCATCCATTATGTTAATTAATTTACTTCTTTTCTTTTCTTTTCTTTTCTTTCATTTTATCTTGATTTTCCTTTTTTCTCCGAATTAAAATAGTTATTTTTTTTTAATTGGTTCCATTAAGTTTCGTTGACTTCGGAAGTTCTTCTCTACTGTTCGTTGCTTTTAAGTTTAATTACCTGATTTACGTTCTTAATTTCCGTAATGTAATGCGATGAGGTATTTTGTTCATGAGAACATTCTCTGAGAACGAGCGTTTTCTTCACTGTTATCGCTTTTATTACTGTCATTGTCATTACTACTTTTATCCTTACTATCAATTTACTGCTACTATGTTATAGCTATTGTCGTTATCATTGTCATTCTTATCATCATAGTCATAATATCTTCATCACCCCAACGCCACCATTATCATCAGCAGCAGCAGTATTATCATTATCACAATCATTATCATTATCATCATCATCATTATCATCATCATTATCGTCATCATCATTATCGTCATCATCATTATGACCATTGCCTTCATTATCATCATTATCATCATCACCATGACATTATCATTACCATCATCCTTATTATCATAATCAGTATCAATACCACTGAAAATAATAATGATAATAATGGTAAAGATGAAGATAATTACGATCATAATTCTTTCAATATCTTCGTCATCATTACCGTAATAAGCTCATCATTTTCATCATATTCATCACTTATAGTATTATAGTATTATCAATTAATAATAATGACACCAATTGCCGTTTTATTGATAGTAAAAATAACAACATCAACGCAATCATGACTTGCATTTCGTTGACTTCGGAAGTTCTTCTCTACTGTTCGTTGCTTTTAAGTTTAATTACCTGATTTAAGTTCTTAATTTCCGTAATGTAATGCGATGAGGTATTTTGTTCATGAGAACATTCTCTGAGAACGACCGTTTTCTTCACTGTTATGGCTTTTATTACTATCATTGTCATTACTACTTTTATCCTTACTATCAATTTACTGCTAATATGTTATAGCTATTGTCGTTATCATTGTCATTCTTATCATCATAGTCATAATATCTTCATCACCCCAACACCATCATTATCATCAGCAGCAGCAGCATTATCATTATCACAATCATTATCATCATTATCATCATCATCATTACCATCATCATCATTATCATCATCAGCAGCAGCATTATCATTATCACAATCATTATCATCATTATCATCATTATCATCATCATCATTACCATCATCATCATTATCATCATCATTATCATCATCATTATCGTCATCATTATGACCATTGCCATCATTATCATCATTATCATCATCATCATTACCATCATCATCATTATCATCATCATTATCATCATCATTATCGTCATCATCATTATGACCATTGCCATCATTACCATCATTATCATCATCACCATGACATTATCATTACCATCATCCTTATTGTCATAATCAGCATCAATACCACTGAAAATAATAATGATAATAATGGTAATGATGAAGATAATTACGATCATAATTATCTTTCAATATCTTCGTCATCATTACCATAACAAGCTCATCATTTTCATCCTATTCATCACTTATAGTATTAAAGTATTATCAATCAATAATAATGACACCAATTACGGTTCTATTGATAGTAAAAATAATAACATCAACGCAATCATGACTTGCATTTCGCTTGCTCGTGCCTTGCAAGCTTCCTCACAGTACAACCCTTCTAACTTAAAAAAAAAAAAAATAGATTTTGAGGAAACAAAAACAAAAAAAAAAAAACGAAAAAAAAGATTTTGAGGAAAAAAAAATGAATGAATGAATGAATAAACACATAAAAGAAAAAAAAGAATTTGAGAAAAAAAAATGAATGAATGAATAAACACATAAAAGAAAAAAAAGATTTTGAGAAAAAAAAATGAATGAATGAATAAACACATACTCACCCGCTGGTGCACATTCATTACCTATGCTCATAAGCTATGATATTTTTCCTTTCCTCAAAACATCTAAGCAAAGAGGGGAGAGAGAAGAGATAAGATTGAATAGAAATGAAAAAAAGAGATGAAAGGATGGCAGTAACTTGGAGATCGCGAGAAGGGTTTGCTGGAGGTGGATAAGCGGAGGGATTAAATGGGGTAAATAGAGGAGAGGGTGAGAGGGAAAGGAAGGAGAGGAGAGAGTGAGAGGGAAAGGAAGGAGAGGAGAGAGTGAGAGGGAAAGGAAGGAGAGGAGAGAGAGAGAGGGGGAAAGGAAGGAGAAAGAGGGGAGGGGGGAAGAGGGAAAGGAGGGAGAGAGAGAGAGGGAAAGGTGGGAGAGAGAGAGGGAGGGAGGAAAGGTGGGAGAGAGAGAGAGGGGTTAAGGAGGAAGAGAGAGAGGGAGCGAAAGGTGGGAGAGAGGGGGCGGAAGGAGGGAGAGAGAGGGAGCTAAAGGAGGGAGAGAGAGGGAGGGAAAGGTGGGAGAGAGAGAGACGGAGAAAGGAGGGAGAGAGAGAGAGGGAAAGGAGGAAGAGAGGAGGGAGAGAGAGGGAGGGAAAGGTGGGAGAGAGAGAGAGACGGAGGGAAGAGAGGGAGATAGAGGGAGTGATAAAGAGAATAAGGGTGGGGGAGGGGGGAGAAAGAGAGAGAGAGATGGTTAGGGAAACAAAGAAAATTCGAGAGAAAGAACAAGCGAGAGACGAGACCTATACAAACCCAACCAAAAAAAAAAGAAGCTACCCTCTCCATTATCCTCTCCCTCTCTCCCTCTCTCCCTCTCCCTCTTTCCCTCTCCCTCTTTCCCTCTCCCTCTCTCCCTCTTTCCCTCTCCCTCTCCCTCTCCCCCCATGTACTCACAGAGCACGGTGAGCGTCCCGGCCAGCGAAGTGAGAGCGAAACCTGACGTAGTGTTGTGGGCGATGCAGGTGTACTCTCCCGTGTCCTCCGGTACAGCTCGCTCTATCACGAGGTCCCAGGACGCCTCCTCTCGACTGCCGCCTGTGGGTTGTGGGAAGGAAATTATGTCTTGGGAGAGAGGGCGTTGTGTGGGTGGGTGTGGGTGTGTGGGTGGGTGGGAGGGTGTGGGTGGGTGGGAGGGTGTGGGTGGGTGGGGGTGTGTGGGTGGGTGGGAGGGTGTGGGTGGGTGGGGTGTGTGGGGTGGGGTGTGTATACGTGGGTGTGTTTGGATTTGTGTGGGTAGGTGGGGGTGTGTGGGGTGGGGTGTGTATACGTGGGTGTGTTTGGATTTGTGTGGGTGGGTGGGGTGTGTGGGGTGGGGTGTGTATACGTGGGTGTGTTTGGATTTGTGTGGGTAGGTGGGGGTGTGTGGGGTGGGGTGTGTATACGTGGGTGTGTTTGGATTTGTGTGGGTGTGTGAGGGGTGTGGGGTGGGGTGTGTAGATGTGGGTGTGTTTGTATGTTTGGATTTGTGTGGGTGTGTGAGGGGTGTGGGGTGGGGTGTGTATATGTGGGTGTGTTTGGATTTGTGTGGGTGTGTGAGGGGTGTGGGGTGGGGTGTGTATATGTGGGTGTGTTTGGATTTGTGTGGGTGGGTGGGGTGTGTGGGGTGGGGTGTGTATATGTGGGTGTGTTTGGATTTGTGTGGGTGGGTGGGAGGGTTTGGGGTGGGGTTTGTATATATGGGTGTGTTTGGATTTGTGTGGGTGAGTGAGGGATGTCGGGTGGGGTGTGTATACGTGGGTGTGTTTGGATTTGTGTGGATGTTTGGGGGGTGTGGGGTGGGGTGTGTAGATGTGGGTGTGTTTGTATGTTTGGATTTGTGTGGGTGTGTATGGGTATGCACATATTTGCGTATTTATTCGTCTACGTGTCTGTGCAAACTCCGTACGAGTTAATTTGCCAATATACAAACATATAATACATGCACCCTAATACACACACCTAAACAATACCCCCTTCTTCCTCTCCCTCCCCTTTCCCTTACCTTGCCCTCCTTCCCTTCCTTCACCTCCTCCCCTACCCTACTTTCCCCTCTTTCCCTCCCCTTCCCCTCCCCTTTACCTTCCCTCCCATTCCCTACCCTCCCCTTTCCCTCCTCCATCCCTTCTCACCCCCCTCCCCTTTCCCTCCTTCCCTGCCCTTCCCCTCCCCTTTCCCTCTCTCTTCCATTCCCTTTTCCTCCTTCCCTCCTTTTCCCTTCTTACCACACCCTCCCCTTCCCCTCCTCCTTCCACTCTCACCCCCTCCCCTTTCCCTCCTCCTCCCTTCCCCTCCCCTTCCCCTCCCCCTTCCCTCCTCCTTCCTCCTCATCCTCCCCCCACCTCCCCTAATACCCCCACCAAGAAAACCCCAAGACCCTACCTCTCAGGTGACGTCTGGAAGAGTAGGTGATGGGGCGGCCGTCCAGGTGCCAGCTCAGGGTGATGCTGGTGGTGTCCGACACGGCGCATTCCATCACCCTGCCCTCGCCCGCGCCCACACGCCCATCGCGAGGCCAAGAGCTGAAGTAGAAGATGTCACTCGTGGCCTCCGAGGACCACAGGACGCCCGCCAGCACTGGAGGAGGAGGGTGAAGAAGAATTACTTGAAAGGAGAAAGCGGTTCTTTGTCCATGTGTCGTGTTATTGTTATTTGTGGTTATCTTTGTCAGTAATGTTGTTGTTGTTTGTTATTATTATTAAATATTTTTGTGTGTTGTGATTGATGTTTTTGTGTTATCAATGCCACAATCATCATGAATTTATTGTTGTAGTTTTTTTTATAATATTTTATCTTCCATCCACTGCCATTAGCTTTATATTCATTATTACTGGAGTTATTATTATTCTATAACTTCTGTCATCATTATTATTACCATCATCATTATCATCACTATCATTAATACTATTGTTGTGGTTATTGCTATTCATGTTATCACCATCACCATTATTATTGTCAGTATCAACATTATTAATATCTATCATTATCACAGCTATAGTAATACTAGCTCTGCCCTAATTACTCTAATAGTAACAACTGAGTCAGCTGCATTTCACTCTTTCATAAGAGAAGGTACACACACAAAAGAAACACTTTTTGTTTAGCTTTCTTTTGAAGAATGTTTGAAAATATAATAGACAGAAAGCCCGGCGGGTTTGAGGCTCCGCGAATAACAAAAGATCCATTTTGCACAAGGATTTTGCACTATTCCGCAAGCTATTTGCGCTTTCTGCTTAAATTTGGTCATAAATGTGACAAATATGCTTTCTTTAACGAATTACTCACAGTCAATTGACCCTTATATTATCCCCCCCCCCCCTCTCTCTCTCTTTGTTTCTCTATTTCTCTCTCTCTCTCTCTCTCTCTCTCTCTCTCTCTCTCTCTCTCTCTCTCTCTCTCTCTCTCTCTCTCTCTCTCTTTCTCTTTCTCTCTCTCGCTCTCTCTCTCTCTCTCTCTCTCTCTCTCTCTGTCTCTCTCTCTCTCTCTCACTCTCACTCTCACTCTCACTCTCTCTCTCACTCTCTCACTCTCCCTCTCTCTCTCTCTCTCTCTCTCTCTCTCTCTCTCTCTCTCTCTCTCTCTCTCTCTCTCTCTCTCTCTCACTCTCTCTCTCTCTCTCTCTCTCTCTCTCTCTCTCTCTCTCTCTCTCTCTCTCTCTCTCTCTCTCTCTCTCTCTCATCTCTCATCTCTCATCTCTCATCTCTCATCTCTCATCTCTCATCTCTCATCTCTCATCTCTCACTCTCCCTCCCTCACTCCCTCCCTCTCCCTCTCTCTCTCACTCTCTTTCTTTTTTCCTCTTTTAATCAGAGCATCAGAATTCTTCACAGCCCGCACAAGGAACCTCAAGACAGCAGCGAGAGCAAGTAAGACATTCAAGCCTAGAGCACGTCTGTCTTCATCTTTTTTTTCTTCTCCGAGAGGAAGAAATTAATTAATCTCACAGCAGGGAAATGTAATTGCAGTAATCTCTTAGGGGGAGAGGGGGAGAGGAGGGGGAGGGAGGGAGGAATGGGAGGTGGGAAGATGAGGAGGAAGGGAGGAGGGAGAAAGGGAGGAGGAAAGGCGGAGGGAGGGACGGGAAGAGAGAGGGAGGAAGGGAGGAGGGAGGGAAGGGAAGAGAGGGGGAGGAAGGGAGGAGAGGAAGAGGAATGGGAGGTGGGAAGGAGGAAAAGAGGAGGAGTGAGAGACGAAAGAGAGGAGAGGGGGAATTAAGCTAGGAAAGGGAGGAGAGAGGGAGGAGGAAAGGATGAAGGAAGGGAAGAAATGGAAGAGGGAAGGAAGAAAGGAAGGAAAAGCAATGGGAACAGAAGGCAACGAGTGAGAAAAGAAAGCAGCAGCTACACCGACCTCTCCCGAAGCCCCATCCCGCCGCCCTCAAACCTCCCCCTCAAACCAAGCCCTTCGCCGACGCCTTCTGTCCCCCTGTGGCTTTTCCCCACGTCAATCAGGGGCTAATGACAGGGCAGGAGGCAAGGATCTTCCCTCCTGCCACGCCTGCCGAA
>NC_091571.1:39001313-39008813 GCF_042767895.1 Penaeus vannamei
TTGGGTTCTCACTTTAAAACCAGACGTTTTTTTTTTTAAGTAGGATGGTGTATATAAAAGGAATTCAGAGAAACACGACGCATGGAATAAACTGTGACGACTCCGACTCACGTGAAAATCTTGTCGAAAATTCCGTCCAAGTGGATAAGTATGTGGTATAGGATAATGGTATAGGATAGAGAATATACGCCGGACAGACACCCTTAGAAAAAAAGTGTGGAAAGAAAAAGTATGTGCCAGCTAGAATGACAAGAGAGAAAGAGAGAGAGGGGGAGAAAGAGAATAAAGAGAGGGATAAAGAGAGAGGGGGATGGCAGACAGACTAACAGATAGACCGATTGACAGACAAACAGAAGGATAGACAGATAGACAGAGACATGGACTGACAGATACATACACACGCACACAAACGGACAGAGAAATAAAGAAAGGAACCAAAGAAACAATCCAAGACACACACAAAAAAAATCAAGAATACAAAAGAGAGACAGAACAAAACCAAACCAAAAGACAAAGGAAGAAAACGGAAAAAAGAGAAAGAACAAAACCAAACCAAAAGACAAAGGAAGAAAACGGAAAAAAGAGACAGAACCAAACCAAACCAAAAAGACAAAGGAAGAAAACGGAAAAAAGAGAAAGAACCAAACCAAACCCAAAAAGACAAAGGAAGAAAACGGAAAAAAAGAGAAAACGGGAAGTGGAGCCTCCCGCCTAAGCATATGGAATCGGGAAGTAAACTCAGTCGAGCCTTTGATCCCGAGTTTGTGTCGAGGAGTCTGGGAAATTGGGGGGGAGGGGGGGAGGGGGAGCTGGGGTAAGGGGTACGGGGCCTAGGGAAGGGGCGGGAGGGATGAGGGGCCCGGGGAAGGGGAGGGAGGGATGAGGGGCCCGGGGTAGGGGCGGGAGGGATGAGGGTCTAGGAAGGGCAGGAATGGGGCCCGGGGAAGGGTGGGAGGATGAGGGCAGAGAGGGAGGGTGAGGGAAAAGGGCTGGGGGTTGAGGGAAGGGGGATTAGGGGAGAGGGGAGGAGTGAGGGAAAGGGGCTGGGGGTTGAGAAGGGGCCCGGGGATGAGAGGAGGGGAAGGCGAAAGGGGACTGAGGGAGAGGGAAGGGTAAGGGAAAGGGGCCTGGGGATGAGGGGAGTGTGCGGGAGGGGGACATGGGTAAGGGGCCCGGGGAAGGGAAGAGAGTAAGAGGGAAAGGGGGATATCGGAGGCCCGGGGTGGAGGGACGAGACAGGGAGAGGGGAGAAAGTGGCAAGGGGGGGATGGGAGAAATGCGGGGGTCCAGGGAAGGGAAGGAGACGGGAAGGGGATAGGTAAGGGACGGGGGAAGGGAAGGAAGAGGAGGAGGAGACGGGCCGAGGAGGAAGGGTTAGGGGGGAGAGAGAGAGGACGGGCCGAGGAAAGGGCGAAGGAAGAGGAGAGGAGAGAGACGGGCCGATGGGGTTAGGAGGGAAGGAAGAGGGGAGGAGAGAGACGGGCCAAGGGAAGGGGGAAGGAGGAAGGAGGAGGAGGAGAGAGACGGGCCAAGGGGAAGGAGGAAGGAGGAAGGAGGAGGGAGGAGAGAGGCCAAGGGGGAAGGAGGAAAGGAGGAGGAGGAGAGAGACGGGCCAAGGGGTTAGGGGGAAGGAGGAGGGGAGGAGAGAGACGGGCCAAGGGGTTAGGGGGAAGGAGGAGGGAGGAGAGGGACGGGCCAAGGGGTTAGGGGGAAGGAGGAGGGGAGGAGAGGAGACGGGCCAAGGGGTTAGGGGGAAGGAGGAGGAGAGACGGCAAGGGAAGGAGAGACGGGCAAAGGGGTTAGGGGGAAGGAGGAGGGGAGGAGAGAGACGGGCCAAGGGGTTAGGGGGAAGGAGGAGGGAGGAAGGGGAAGGAGAGAGACGGGCCAAAGGGGTTAGGGGGAAGGAGGAGGGGAGGAGAGAGACGGGCCAAGGGGTTAGGGGGAAGGAGGAGGGGAGGAGAAAGACGGGCCAAGAGGGGGAAGGAGGGGAAGGAGAGAGACGGGCCGAGGGGAAGGGAGGTGATGGTGGTTTATTTAATGGCCGTTCCAATAAGCCCGAGGAAATTGGGTGTCTTTCTCCCGCAGCAGCCTGCTTATGGACTCGTTTATGCGTGCGCTTTGGCGTGTGGATGGGGAGGGGGAGGGGAGAAAGGAGGGGAGTTATTGAGAAAGGGAGGGAGGGAGGGAGGGATGGAGGGAGAGGAGGAGAGGAGGAGGGAAGGAGGAAGAGAGGCGGAGGGAGGGAGGAGGAGAGACGGAGGGAGGGGGAGGGAGGGAGGAGGGAGACGGAGGGAAGGGAGAGGGAGGGAGAGAGGAAAGAAGAGAAAGGGTGATGATTGAGAGACAGAGGGAGGGAGGAGAGGGGAGAGAAGGGGAGAGGTTGAGGGACTGAAGGAGGGATGAAAAGAGAGTAGGAGATTAAGAGAAGGAGAGGGTTGATTGTGAGAAGGAGAGAAAGAGGGAAGGAGGTATATATAGATAGAGAGAGAGGAAGAGGAGGGGGAGAGGAGGTGACTGAGTGAGTAGGGAAGGGAGGAAGGGAGACAGACAGACAGACAGAGAGAGAGACAGACAGACAGAGACAGAGACAGATAGATAGATAGAGAGTGAGAGAGAGAGACAGACAGATAGACAGAGAGTGAGAAGGAAAGAAAATGAGAGAAAGAGAGAGAGAGAGAGAGCCAGACAGACAGACAGAATGAGACACAAAGACGGACAGGCAGAGACAGACACAGACACAGAAACAGAGACAGACAGACAGACGGAGAGGAGTGCGCGACCAGAGAGAGTAGAGAACATGTCCCATAACTCCAAATTAATCTGATTTCCCGGTCCGGACTTGAACTCACACGTTATTTAAGTTTTTTTCTCATAGTTTCTCCTAATATGATTCCAGTTCACGAGATAATAATTCCTTCTGAGACGTAAAGAGTCAGAAGAGGAAATGCCAATACAACACACATTCCCAACAGAGTATCATAAATTTTCTCCGTATCTCCAAAGCATAAACAGATTTCCAAGGGAATTTCAGACGAGTGTCACCGAGCGAGATGGGGCGATCTCTTCCTGTCCGTGACTCAGATTGTGCAGCCGGTCAGTTTATTTCGTCCCTAACCTGTCGTGAAATGCTCCTGCTCTCGGGTCCTCTACCTGCTCTCGGGTCCTCTACCTGGTCCCGGGTCGCGAGTGACGGACGGGTCGCTCTCTCTTTCAAATTTGCGCGGGTGACACTTGGCTACAAAAGCAACGCGATGGGATGAGAGAACAGGCATGTAGATACACATCCACGCGTATATTGCATGTAGATACACATTCACGCGTATATTGCATGTATGTATACAAATACAAACACACGGATATATGCATAAACGTGTAAATACAAACATAATATATACGCTGGCATACGCACACATAATCTGGCAAACAGACCTGTACAGTGATTTCATTTATAGTAATCATTCAACACATTTTAAGTCATTCAGTTATATCTTAGCACTTAGCACACACGCGCATACTAACACACGCACAAAACACAAACAGACAGGCAAAGAGAAGGAAAGAAAAGAAAAGAAGAAGAGAAGGAAAGAAAAGAAGAAAGAAGAAAGAAAAATAATTAGGAAAAAAGAAAGAGCCATAGATTGAGTGCATAAATGACACGCGACGGGACGAGCAACGAGAGCGAGAGACAGAAATAGCGCGCATGGAAGGGAAAGGACGAAGGCTGGAGAGGGGGTGGAGAGTGGAAGGAAAAGGACGAAGGATGGAGAGGGGGTGGAGAGTGGAAGGAAAAGGACGAAGGCTGGAGAGGGGGTGGAGAGTGGAAGGAAAAGGACGAAGGCTGGAGAGGGGGTGGCGACGTGGACTGAGGACATGTTAAAGGACGAAGGCTGGCAGAGGGGTGGAGATTGGAAGGAAATGGACGAAGGCTGGAGAGGGGGTGGAGAGTGGAAGGAGGGAAGGACGAAGGATGGAGAGGAGAGAAAGAGTGGAAGGAAAAGGACGAAGGCTGGAGAGGGGGTGGAGAGTGGAAGGAAAAGGACGAAGGATGGAGAGGGGACTTCCTCACTTCAGAAATCCTGCAGACTCGGGAGGGTGTCTCTCGCCTCAACCAGGGAAGCGACGTTGACTGAAGACGTGTTAAACTGCGGGTTCGGCTCGGTCACGGAGGCAGGCAGAGGGGGGGAAGTTGGTGAGAGAGGGAGGGAGGGAAAGAGAGATGACAAGAGGAGAGAGAGAGAAGGAGGGAAGGAAGGAAGGAAGGAGGGACGGAGAGAAAGAAATGGAAAGACAGGAGACAAGAGGAGAGAGAGAGAAGGAAGTTGGTGACGGAGGGAGGGAGGGAGGGAAAGACAGATGACAAGAGGAGAGAGAGAGAGAAGGAAGGAAGGAAGAACGGAGAGAAAGAAATGGAAAGAGAGAAGACAAGAGGAGAGAGAGAGAGAGAGAAGGAAGGAAGGAAGGAGGGACGGAGAGAAAGAAATGGAAAGACAAGACAAGAGGAGAGAGAGAGAAGGAAGGAGGGACGGAGAGAAAGAAATGGAAAGACAGAAGACAAGAGGAGAGAGAGAGAAGGAAGGAAGGAAGGAGGGACGGAGAGAAAGAAATGGAAAGACAGAAGACAAGAGGAGAGAGAGAGAAGGAAGGAAGGAAGGAGGGACGGAGAGAAAGAAATGGAAAGACAGAAGACAAGAGGAGAGAGAGAGAGAAGGAAGGAAGGAAGGAGGGACGGAGAGAAATAAATAGAAAGACAGGAGACAAGAGGAGAGAGAGAGAAGGAAGGAAGGAAGGAGGGACGGAGAGAAAAAAATGGAAAGAGAGATGACAAGAGGAGAGAGAGAGAGAAGGAAGTAAGGAAGGAAGGAAGGAGGGACGGAGAGAAAGAAATGGAAAGACATAAGACAAGAGAAGAGAGAGAAGGAAGGAAGGAAGGAGGGACGGAGAGAAAGAAATGGAAAGAGAGAAGACAAGAGGAGAGAGAGAAGGAAGGAAGGAGGGGCGGAGAGAGAGAAATGGAAAGACAGGAGACAAGAGGAGAGGGAGAGAAGGAAGGAAGGAAGGAAGGAAGAACGGAGAGAAAGAAATGGAAAGAGAGAAGACAAGAGGAGAGAGAGAAAGCCAGAGTAGAGGAGAGACAGACAGAAAGCAAGAAAGCTAGAGAGAGAGAGACAGACAGACAGACAGACAGACACAGAGAGAGATAAAAAAAACGAGAGAGAGAGAGAGAGAAAGACCTAGAGAGAGAGAGAGAGAGAGACAGACAGACAGACAGACAGACAGACAGACAGACAGACAGACAGAGAGCAAGAAAGCGAGAGAGAGAAAGAAAGACCTAGAGAGAAAGACCTAGAGAAAGAGAGAGAGAGAGAATAGAGAGACAGACACAGAGAGAGAAAAAAAATCGAACAAAGGAGTGAGCGAGACGATAAGCAGAAAAGCAAAAGGCAACATATTATCATCTTGGTTAATAGAAACTTCACGACGATATGACCTGATGAACCAAAAAAAAAAAATAAATAAAAAAAAAAAAAAATAATAATTAATCCTTTCTCCTTCCTCTTTCGCCTTCCCTTTCCTTCTGTTGCAGGGTAAATATATGCAGAAACTTCCTCCGGTAGTGCCCAGCCCTTACCTGCAATATATCCGTATTAACATTAATGTAAATGTATACATCTCTATGTTTATACATTTATCTTACGTTCGTGTTAGTTGGTATACTCTATTTTCTTTCTCTTTCTCTCTTTCTCTGTCTGTCTGTCTGTCTGTCTGTCTGTCTCTCTCTCTCTCTCTCTCTCTCTCTCTCTCTCTCTCTCTCTCTCTCTCTCTTTCTCTTTCTCTTTCTCTTTCTCTTTCTCTTTCTCTTTCTCTCTCTCTCATTCTCATTCTCATTCTCATTCTCATTCTCATTCTCACTCTCACTCTCACTCTCACTCTCTCTCTCTCTCTCTCTCTCTCTCTCTCTCTCTCTCTCTCTCTCTCTCTCTCTCTCTCTCTCTCTCTCTCTCTCTCTCTCTCTCTCTCTCTCTCTCTCTCTCTCTCTCTCTCTCTCTTTCTCTCTGGCGATATTCATGAAAAGTCTTTGACAAATTTAAGGACTGTCTTAGAAACAGCCTTTGAATCCAAAATCGTCGTAGAATTTATCTTCTGACTCGTTTTAAAGACTGTTCTTAGCGGTTTTGTCTTTGTCTTTTAATACTAAAATAGTGCAATTATTCCCACCTGAAAGTTATAATAACAATAATTCAGTGTATCAATATAATAAAACACTCATTGCAATGAATCTCAAATTATATAATGATTAAGATATTATCCATTTAATATATTTTCTGTGTTTACGTGACACCCTCTACATTTGTTGTCATTGCGTCAGCTGAGAAGGTGGGCGCCGCCATTTGTATTTATCCGAGAAAATGAAACAATTACGGAGGAAATATTTCAGTTAGCGTTTGACAATGAGCAAAAAAAAAGTGTCATGGAGGATTTCTATGTCATTACTGATTCGGAATTGTCTGAACGACCGTTACTTCGCATTATTGTTGTTGGCATCTCAAAAGGACAATTTAAAAGACAGTGTTTTCGAGTATGGGACACCTCCATGCCTGTCTCTAACGTCGGTCGAGTCCCAGACAAAAATCAGCTGATGAAGACATTTTCGCGAGGAGTCACAGACAAAATCTCCGAGTCAGAGGTAAATTTCGGACTCAATGACCTTTCGTAAATACCATCCTTGTATCTCGAAGTCTCTGAGAATCTGTATCTCCATGTCCTTGAGTGTCTATATGTGTTTGAGTTTATATCTGTCTTTCAGCGTCTGGGTATATGTGTCTTTCAGCGTCGCTTTATACCTATCTGTCTGTATTTACGTGTCTCTCGAGTGCCTAAGTATCTTTACGAATCGACGGGAGTGCCTCTAAAATGGCGTTTTATCGGCGCGGCGAGAGTGCCTTGCCGTCCGCCGCTCCCGCCTCTCGCCCACGTGACCTTTCGACGTCCGTCCACATCGATCAGGCGACCGTCACTCACTCACTCACTCACTCACTCACTCACGCCGCCCATCCATCAGGAAGGGACGCCTCTTATTGCCCGCTCTCGTTTCTCGTCTTGCTCGCTCTTCTAACTTTTTTTTTTTTTTTTTGGGGGGGAGGGGGAGGTGTTGTTTTGTTTATCTGTTTCTCAGTTTTTTTTTCTCTTTGTTGTCTGAATTTTTTGTTTGTGGGAATTTTTTGCTGTTGTTTTGGGTGTGACTTTTTTTACGGTCGTTTATTTGATATTTTTGTGGGAATTTAATTCTTTTTAAACACATACATACATATGCGTATATATAGATAGATAGATAGATAGATAAATATATTAGATAAATAGATATAATTATAGATATGTATAGATAGATAGATATTCACTTCTAATTTTCACTCCTTTTTTCTTCCTCTTATTCTTCTCTCTCCTCCCCCCCTCCTTTCTCTCCCTCCCCCTCCTCCCCCTTCCCCCCCTTCCCCCCCCCTT
>NC_091571.1:39016313-39023813 GCF_042767895.1 Penaeus vannamei
AGAGAAAGGAAATGTAGAAAGGAAACGGTAAATAGAAGGGAAAAGGGAAGGAAAGAAACAAAGAGAAAGGAAAAGAAAAAAGGAAACGGTAAAAAGAAGGGAAAAAAAGGAAAGAGAAGAAACAGAGAAAGGACACGAAGAAAGGAAAAGGTAAATAGAAGGGAAAAGGGAAGGAAAGAAACAGAGAGAAAGGAAATGTAGAAAGGAAACGGTAAATAGAAGGGAAAAGGGAAGGAAAGAAACAAAGAGAAAGGAAACGAAGAAAGGAAACGGTAAATAGAAGGGAAAAGGGAAGGAAAGAAACAAAGAGAAAGGAAACGAAGAAAGGAAACGGTAAATAGAAGGGAAAAGGGAAGGAAAGAAACAAAGAGAAAGGAAACGTAGAAAGGAAACGGTAAATAGAAGGGAAAAGGGAAGGAAAGAAATATATATATATATAATATATATAGATGATAGAATAGAATGATAGAAGGATGATAGAAGGGAAAAGGGAAGGAAAGAAACAGAGAGAAAGGAAACGTAGAAAGGAAACGGTAAATAGAAGGGAAAAGGGAAGGAAAGAAACAAAGAGAAAGGAAATGTAGAAAGGAAACGGTAAATAGAAGGGAAAAGCGAAGGAAAGAAAGAAAGAGAAAGGAAAGGAAGAAAGGAAACGGTAAATAGAAGGGAAAAGGGAAGGAAAGAAACAGAGAAAGAAAACGTAGAAAGGAAACGGTAAATAGAAGGGAAAAAAAGGGAAGGGAAGAAACAGAGAGAAAGGAAACGAAGAAAGGAAACGGTAAATAGAAGGGAAAAGGGAAGGGAAGAAACAAAGAGAAAGGAAACGAAGAAAGGAAACGGTAAATAGAAGGGAAAAGGGAAGGGAAGAAACAAAAAGAAAGGAAATGTAGAAAGGAAACGGTAAATAGAAGGGAAAAGGGAAGGAAAGAAACAAAGAGAAAGGAAAGGAAGAAAGGAAACGGTAAATAGAAGGGAAAAGGGAAGGGAAGAAACAAAGAGAAAGAAAAGGAAAGAAATAAAAAGGAGAAGGAAAAAAGGGGGAAAAAGATAAATGGAAAAATAAGAGAAAGGAAAGAAAAGAAAGAAGAAAAAGAAAAGGAAAAACAAGACAAAGAAAATGTGAATAAGAAAAAAAGAAGGAAAAAAGAAAGGTGGAAAGAGAAGAAAAGGGAAAAAAAGAGAAAAAAGAGACTGAATGAGGCATTTTGCACGAAATATTTTGCGAGAGAAAATTTGCTCCAAATCTCGGGAGAATCTCTACTCAAAGCCCGTCATCACATCACAGCATTTTCAAGCTGTCTTTTTCCACGTTTTATTTTCTTCCACTTTCTAAGATGATGATACAAAAAGATAACCCAAAGAATAGCCTGAAAGGGAAGGGAAAGAAGAGCGCTCGCCACGTGGGTCCAATGTGGGTTTTGCTCGTGCGTGAGAGACACAAAAGGCACGTGCGCATGCGTCGGGGTCTCTCCAAAACAAGATGAAACGCTGAATAAAATAAATCTGCGGGTTTATTCCATTACATTTCTTCTGCGCAAAATGAATAATTCATCTTCGCGTTGAATTGCGGTCATCGCCATGCGTGGGCCGTAAATGTGTGCGTTACACCCCGTGAATGAGTCCGTTTCAATAGGGATTCAAAACGGTGTATGGGCAATCTGTCTTCCTCTTTGAAAAACCACGTAATATGTATCCTGAGCTAACTATCAGCAGTCAGAGTTAGTTGCCGGGTTCTCTTTATGCGGCGACGGCAGGCATCAGCGGCATTAAAAGGCGTGTTGCTGCCGCTGTCCATTAAAAAAAAAAAATCCCGAAATACCGACACACAATACGGTCGTCCGGCTCCGCGACCCCGCTCGGCCGCCGCGCCTTGGCCCCGGCCTCTCCGTCGCCCAGGTCGCATCAGCGCAATCACCGCAAATGCGAACATTGATCTGAATAATAGAGATGAAAGAATAAGCGTGAACCTGCCTTCCCCTCCCTCCGGGCCGCCGGAATAGCGAGGTGAGGGCAGCTTACAGTCACGCTAGTGTATTGATTGAGAGTCCCACCCGGCCCCCCTCCTCCCGCTCCCGCCGGCCCCCGCCCCCCTCGCAGTGCCTGGCTGGGGGAGGCCGGGGTGGGGGCGGTGCCGGCGTGCCTCGCTACCAACCGACAACCGACCACCGACACCGCCGCAACCACTCGCCCTCCTGTTTACTGCTTGCACTCACGAGGAGGCCGGAGAAGGAGTGTCTCGCCGGCATCAGCGGAGGCCTCCGGCGGCCGCCCTTCCGACAGCGCGTCTTCTCGAGCGCCGCCGCGCCTGTTGCTCGGCATCGCGCGCCCGGTCGCCAGAGAAACGGAGAGGAGAAGAGGAGGAGGAGGGAGGGAGAGCGAAAGAGAGAGAGAGAGAGCGAGCGGACGGCACGAGCTCTTCTCCCCCGAAGCCCACACTCCTCCAGCCTCTCTGACAACGGTGCTCCCCAGTAACGATCTCCCCGAGTAGAGCGAGGAGGCGCGACCCGCGGGGCTGCGTCGGGCTCCGGGAGAGGCTGGGGGAGGAGGGAGAGGGGGGGGAGAGACACTCGAAAAAATGTTCCGCCGCGATCGTAGACGTGCATCGATATTTGGGAAATGGTTTTCGGAAAGTTTTTTTTTTTCTCTGAGCTCCGCGACGGATGTGTAGGAGCGCGGCAGAAATAGGTATAGTTATGCACTAGCCTTCGTCTGTATTGAAACGCCTTTGTAGGATAATCAAATTGTCAGGTTCTTCTGTCCATACGATTCCGAAGACTTACGTAGCGTCAGCAGGTTTACTGAGGAAGCAAAGTTTTTCAGCCGGAGGACTTTCTCCTTCGTCTCCCCCATAAGCTACTCAACTCAAAATTCCTTCGCATATAATGAGATTCGATTTCTCTCCGTCCCCCCTACTCCCCCCCCCCCTTCCTCCGTCTCTCTCTCTCTCTCTCTCTCTCTTTCTCTCTTTCTCTCTTTCTCTCTTTCTCTTTTTCTCTCTTTCTCTCTTTCTCTCTTTATTTCTCTCTCTTTCTTCCTTTTTTTCTCTCCTTTATACGATTCCATAATTCACGTCACGACATACCACGATTTACAAATTAATACAATTCTCCAGACCTTGAAATATCCACCTCATGTCACCCGGTCCATAGCAACCCCCCCCCCCCAACCTCCTCTAATTAATTTCGGAAGAGCAGCCAGCCAGCGCACTCACGCCCGCCGGAATCGTGTCAACTAAAACCCGAAGACGTGGACCAAGACAACACACGCGCGACTCGGCACCTGGCTACGAAATCACGCACGCCCTTGGCACGCGTCAAGCCGGTTCCCAAAAAGCAGGACCAACACCTGTTTCGACGAAGGAGGAAAAGGTCTCGTGTGTTGGTTAATTAATGCTAGGTCTGTGCCTGCTAAGTCGTTCGTGTTTGTGCGTGTTCGTGCATGGGTGTGCGTGTGGAAGGTGTGGGAGAGGGGGGAGGTGAGGGGGAGAGGGGGAGATGGGGGAGGAGGGAGAGGGGGGAGGTGCGGGGGAGAGGGGGGAGGTGAGGGGGAGAGGGGGGAGGTGAGGGGGAGAGAGGGGCGAGGGAGGGAGAACATTTGAAGGAATTAAGAAAGGAATAATGGAAAGGAAAGGTGCTATGAAAAGTATACGGAATGAAATCATGCTTTGAAAAAATTGTTATCAGTCACGGGTTACAAAAGCAGAAAGAATCTGTCGCTTCCGAACCAACCAAGAGAAAAAGAAGAGAGAGATTGAGAGAAAGAAAGAAAGACAAACGACAGAGAAAGAGACAGACACAGACAGAGAGACAAACAGCTCAACTGAACCACACGTCTCACTTGTGAAGAGATGGTTCTAGTGAAAATAACCCAGGAAGAGCAACGCACGCTGGACATCTTGGGCGTGTACAGAGCGAAGACAAAGAGCAGGGCGTGTGTAAGGGGTCGCGAAGGGGAGAAGGCATAAGATAAATGCAATGGAGAAGGGGAGAAGGGGAGAGAAGAGAGGGGAGAGGAGGGTGAGATAAATAGGAGGGGTGAGAGAAGAGGGGGAACGCGATGTATGGAGTGCATAAGGGGGAGCGAGAGAGGCGTGAGATGTGTACACTCTTGTTATGTGTGTGCGTCTGGAAGAGAAATATGACGAAGAGAGCGAGAGAAAGAGAGAGAGGGGGGAGAGAGAGAGAGAAAGAGAGAAATAGATAGAGAGGGGGAAGAGAGAGAGAGAGAAAGTGAGACAGAAAGAGATAGAGAAGGGGGAAGAGAGAGAGAGACCGACAGGCAGATAGAAAGACAGACGGGCAGGCGAACAGACAGACAGAGACAGAAACAGAGCCAGACAGAGCCAGACAGAGCCGAGCAAAGAAGAGAGCGGGCGAGAGGAAGCGCTCACGTAACCTTAACAAAATGGAGGAAATAATCCCACGCACATTATCCAAAAAAAGGATTCGAAGCGGACGGCGAAGAGCGCACAATCACGCTGTCGACTTTATTGACTTTATCCAATCACGATTATGTGAATGTTCTGCGCGACGCTGATCGGCAGTTCTGTTGTCACTGAACGCTGATAAATTGTAGATTGTGATGAGACGATGCTAGACTTGGTGTTTTTTATCATTGGCTTTACTATGCTTTACTAGACTTTACTTCTCTTTACCAGACGTATCAAAGGTGATGTTGATTCTAGGGGTTTTTTTTTAGATGGTTTTGGTAAGTAATCCTGATCATTATCACTACCGATGTCATCAATAAATCAATAAATGTTCTAATAAAAAAAAAATCAATGGGAGAGGTATACAGCGAATGTTGCTTATGATGATAATAATGATGATGATGATGATAAGGAGGAGGAGGACGAGGAGGAAGAGGAGGAGGGGAAGGATAATAATGATAATTTAATTATTATCATTATCACCATTATCGTCAGTGTCATTAACATGGGCATTCATTATAGTTATCATTGTCATTATCATTCTACTCTAATGATAAGGATGAAGATTACAATATTACCATTATGATAATAAAAATAAGAATGATAAGGATACTAATAACAATAACAATGAGAATAATTACTAATTGATAGTGATAGTGATAATTGAAATTATCACTATCATTATCATCATTATCATTATTATCGTTACTATTATTATTATTATTATTATCGTTACTATTATTATTATTATTATTATCATTTTCATTACTATTATCATCATTATCATTTCCATGGCAATAATAATTATGATAATCATGATAGTAAAACGGACAATCCAACTGCTGAAGATAATGTTCACAATGATAATGATAATAATGATTTTCCATGACTATCGGCACCACAAAATACGTAACAGTATTTAATTTGTATCATTCACAACATAATTATAAATTACCATGAACAACCGTCTCCATCAAGAGCGAAACGAAATAACGAAAAATAACAATCAATAAATCAATAACGAAAAAGAAGGAAAACAACATCCGAATTCTGACAAATGCCCACAAAACGCCGGCCAACAAATCCCGAGAATTGAAACGCGCGATTCCGGAACTCGAGGCTGAAAATCCCCATCATTTGCGGCGCGGGAGATGAGGGAGGCTGCCGACCGGAGCTTTGAGGAGATCAAACACTCGGGAACAGCTTGCACATTGGCGGTTCTGCTGTGAGATGAAAGGCGGAGTGCAGCTGTGCATGGCGGCCGGAGGGAGGCGCTGCGTCTGCATGACGAGTTTGTCGATTTCAAAAGCCCTGGAGGCGTTCCAGCTGCACTCGCGATAGGCTGTCTGGTCTTCAGGAATCGGGCGGGGCAGCGAGCGATTCTTAAGAGACAAATCGTCTGTTTGTCTCGGTGAGCTGACGGCGCGCAGCTTCGTGGCAATCCCTTCGGGTCGCGAATCCGAAGGGCCGACGGGCGCTGACACCTCGAGGGGGCTCTTGGCGCGTCCCGAGAGAAGCGTGACTCGGGGGGAAGACAGTACTGCGCTCGCCAGGGGTGAAGAGGGAGTTAAGTCGACTTCGCCATGACATCACACGTCCCCTCGACCCCCATCCCCCCTTCCTCCACTCCAGCCTGCCCCCCTTCCCCCTCCCCCCAAGTCATCCCGGCCGACGCTGATATGTTAATGAGCACGACGTCCCCGCCTCTCTTAATCCGACCAATGGCCTGTGTCTGCGTGAACTCTGCCAACAAAACGCTCATTATCGCAAATCCCGCGAGCGACTGATGAGGCATGGCAGCGCGCGGACCTCCGGGAGTCATCGCCTTCGTCACCGCCTTCTGCTGCCCGACCGATTTATTATTGTCCTCGACTTCAATGCGAAAGTAAAGCCCGATGATGACTCAGGAACAGACCCAGTTTTTTAAGTAGGGGGAGGAGGGAGGGGGGGAGTGGGGGAGGGAGGGATGACTCTCAAAATATCTGGAAATGTGACAGCAGGAATTGCGTAAAAGGGCAGCGTTTAGGAGGGAAATGGTTCGAGAGGGTGAATAGGACTTACAGATGAATAGTGTGTGTTACTGTGACCAGTCTGAGGGTGGGAGGGCGGTAGCAAACTGCGAGAGAGAGGGTGGGCGAGTGAGTTAACGAGAAATAGATAGACAGATGAATACAGAGAGAGAGAGAAAGAGGGGGAGGAGAGAGAGAGAGAGAGAGGGAGGGACATGGAGAAAGAGAGAGAGAGAAAGAGGGGGAGAGGGAGGGAGGGAGAGTGAGAGAAAAAGAGAGAGTGAGGGAGGGAGATTATAGTTGAAAATTATCAAACACGTTTACAGCATACACTCATACACATAAAATGAAATGAAGCATTCACCACATGTCCTTCAATATATTCTCTCTCTCTCTCTCTCTCTCTCTCTCTCTCTCTCTCTCTCTCTCTCTCTCTCTCTCTCTCTCTCTCTCTCTCTCTCTCTCTCTGTCTCTCTCTCTCTCTCTACCTCTCCCTCCCTCTTCCCTCCCTCTCTACCTCTCCCTCTCCCCTCTCTACCTCTCCCTTCCTCTCTACCTCTCCCTCCCTCTCTATCCCTCCCTCTCTACCTCTCCCTCTCCCCTCTCTACCTCTCCCTTCCTCTCTACCTCTCCGTCCCTCTCTACCTCTCCCTCCCTCTCTACCTCTCCCTCCCTCTCTACCTCTCCCTCCCTCTCTACCTCTCCCTCCCTCTCTACCTCTCCCTCCCTCTCTCCCCCTCCCCCCCCACCCCCATCAAAAAGGAAATCATGATCTACGAAACCTTAAACGCACATACAGCTGCCACTTTTACGTACACAGAAGCGGATAATCCTCGCAACCGAACTCCCAAGAGCAGCGTTCGTCATTGCAACGGCGCAGCGGGTAATCTACGCCCTGCAACACCGGGACACGACTCTGCATTCAGCGGGAACCCAGGACCCGATGACGGGGCAGAGCCGACCCGCCGGACGACACGATCTCGGGGTCTTTCGCCGCGGTCCGGGCCTGGTGACCGACGGGCGGGGGGGGGGGGGGGACGGACGAGGGGAACGGACACACGG
>NC_091571.1:39041313-39043813 GCF_042767895.1 Penaeus vannamei
GAAGAGGAGGAAGAAAAGGAAGAAGAGAGGAGATGGAGGTGGTGGTGGTGGAAGAGGAAGAGGAGGAGGAGTGTAAAGAGTAGGAGAGGAGAAAAGGAGAAGAGGTAACAGAAGGAGGGGGGCGAGGAAGAGAGGTGGAGGAAAAAGAGAGAAAAGAGGAACGGGGGAGAGAGTATGAAGATGAGGAAGAAAGGGAACTGCAGGAACTAGAATCGGAAACAGAAGGAAGATGAAGCAAAAGGAAAAAACAAAATAAAAAAACGAATGAATAAATAAAGAGAGAGAGAAACAAAAGAGAAAGGGAAAATAAACGAAAACGTCCTCCAGAATCCCAGAGGAAACCAGAACACAGCGACAAACCGAACCTCAATCAGCGGCAACAGTTGGAATATCATGAATTAATTACGTCGGACCTTTTATGCGGCGGAGACCTCTTGACGACACACACACCTGTTGACAAGAAGGACGAAATAAAACCCCACTTACGACCACGGGGCTGCGGGCGTGCGTGACCCCGGGGCTTTATCGTCGGGACCATAACTCAGGTCGTGTAGTGAAATGTGTGTGTATAGATATCATAGGAGTTATGGAGCTTTTAGAAGGTTGTTAGAGATGATTCCGAAAAAGGAGCCGCTTTGGGGGGATGGAGGATCTTAATTTTTATAGGGAAAGGGTTATGAGATGATTTTGGTATCTGTCGTGAGGCACTTGGTATTTCGTCTGTGTGCGTGTGTGTGCGTATTCGAGAATTGAAGCATTGGGTTTCAGATGCAGGCATGTAAGCCTCTGTTTGTAGGAAGGATTATTTTCATTAATTATTTTCTTTTCAATTACTTTTTCTTATATAGATGAACGTCCATACGACACGCAATGGATACAAACCCGATCCTCAAGGTCTTAAATCATTAAAACATAATTAAATCGAATCTGAAACCTATAACAATGTGACGAGAAAAGGCTAAAATGGTGCTGCCAAACGTTCGAGGAATTCGGGGTCGCGTAATAACACAAATATCAAGATCAACTTGTTTTCTTCCTGGAAATCCTTTGGCACTTTGAAAAAAAAATAAACAGGATTCGTGTAATGCATACATAACAATGCATGACGACGTAAATGCACAAATTCGGGGAAATGAATGATAAGTTACCCTCGCAGAACTGAGGAAAAATTCCAATACGTGGCAGTTGCAAAAGTTGCACTGCAATCGGTGCCTCTTGAACGGCAGCTGATCCCAGCTCGCAGGCACACACTGCAATAACTCTGGCTTGACAAAAGCTCAAGAATCCTTGAAACGAGACGGAACAAATGGCGCTTTTGTTAACTCTGGGGAAAGCGCCGCCAACTCCATAAGCATATTCGCGATTATCCGACGCAAAACGACCTCGGATAACCTCAGTCCGGAATCGCTAATGACCTACTTACCCTCCACCCTCGCCCTCGCCCCCCCTCTGCCCCCTCCTCCCCTCCTTCGTTAAATCCCAACAACCATTTTATTAAAGTCCGCTGGCAGTTGATTGCTCCCTGAGTGCAGTTTGCAACCAGGATTTCTCGGGCAAGACAAAGAGAAGGGAGGGAGGGAGGGGGAGTTGGGGAGGGAGGGGGAAGGGGGTAGAGTCATTTGGGGAGAGGGTGTAGTCATTAGGGTAGGGGAAGGAGAGGGAGGGGATACAGTAGGTAGGAGGAGGGGAAGGGAGGGGAGAGGGGAGAGAGTGTAGTCTTTAGGGTAGGGGGAGGGGGAAGGCAGATAAGAGAATGCAGTCATTAGGGGAGGGGAGGGAGAGGGGTAAGGGAGGAGGGGAGGAAGTTGCAAGAGTGAGGGAGCCAAGGTAATTTCAGGATTTAAGTAATAATCCTCTGGTTCTCTCAAGACAATCCTTTAGTTTCACTTCGGGGGATTTTTGTCGCTCACAAAACTTGGAATTAAATTAGAGGAAAGGACACCCCAGAGGAGGCTTTTTCCACCCGGGTTCCTCTTAAATAAACGAAGAGTGAAATGCAACTTGTGTTCCTCTCCCGCCAAGAGGCCATAAATCCGGAAATTTGTTGGTCAACTATCGCTTGGCTAAACCGCGCTCTAAACTCTACGGGAATCTCCACATAACATTTCACTGTTTCAGAAGTTTGACGAATTTCTCCTTCGCACTTTGCTGTAGATTCCGGAAACTTCTCTTTTCTTCTCGAGAATTTGTCTTTATTCAGTTATAAGTTTTACATTCCAAGTGCGTCTCTCGTTCTTCCATGCGAGTTAGGCATTCAAGTTTGCATTTACATATCTAAACATTCTTTTGCATTTCTTTGGAACATTTACGGTGTTCAAGCAAGGTCACACTGACATGCAAAATTTGTACATTCGTCGCAAGAAAGCGGCAAGCCTTTGAGAGAAAAGGGGGGGCGGGTAATGCAAGCCACAAATATATCTATAAAAGACATATAAAAATGATAAATAAAAAATGTCAGAGCATCAGTCTCGACTTCTAGATGTAATATCGACATCTTTAC
>NC_091571.1:39058813-39061313 GCF_042767895.1 Penaeus vannamei
CCGTATTTTGTCTTTGTTTCGTGTTTTTCGTAGTAAACCTTTTTATCAGCTGCTTTGTTTGTTTCGAACGCGTGCTTGTTAAGTACACAGATTCGTGAATGCGCGTCGGATAGTGCTAAATACACATTTCTTTCAGCAAATGCAAACTCACTAAAATCGCTTTCACACTCGATAACGCAAACACAAATCTCTCTCTCTGGCCGCGCTCCGATCAAAGAGTCCCGATTAAGCACACACCAATTAGAAAGGAAAGTAATCTGAGGAACCCCTTCGGTGCCCCCGCCCCCTTCAGGCCCCATACTTGACCATTATGGGGTTGATGAGGGGGTAGTTCCGCCCTTCTCTTCTCCTCTCGCTTCTACATCCCCTCCCTTCGCCTCTCTCCCCTTTCTCCTCCCCCCTTTTTTCTCTTCTCCCTCCCCTCGCCTCCCCCTCCTTTCTTTTCTCCGTCCCCTCGCCTACCCGTCCTTTCTTCTCTCCCTCCCTTCGCCTCTCTCCTTCCTTCTCCTCTCCCTCCCTTCGCCTCTCTTCCTTCTCCATCCCTTCCTTTATTTCCTTTCTCCCTTCTCCTCTCTCTCTTCTCCTCCCCCCTCCATTCTTCCCTCTGTCTCTTCTCCTCCCCCTCCTTTCTTTTCTCCCTCCCTTCGCCTCTCTCCTTTCTTCCCCCCCCCTCTCTTCTCCTCCTCTCTCCCTTCTCCATCCCTTCCTTTATTTCCTTTCTCCCTTCTCCTCCCTTTTTTCTCCTCCCCCTCCATTCTTCCCTCTCTCTCTTCTCCTCCCCCCTCCTTTCTTCCCTCTCTCTCTTCTCCTCCTCCTCCATCTTCCTCTCTCTCTTCTCCTCCCCCCTCCATTCTTCCCTCTCCCCTTCTCCTCCCCCTCCTTTCTTTTCTCTCCCCCTTCTCCTCCCCCTCCTTTCTTCCCTCTCTCTCTTCTCCTCTCTTCTCCATTCTTCCCTCTCTCTCTTCTCCTCCCCCTCCTTTCTTTTCTCTCCCCTTTCTTCTCTCTTCCCCGTCCCATATCGCCATTGTTCACACAGGAAACGGGGGAAAAGAAGCCATCATCTAATGACCGATTTTCCCCCGTGTATTAATGATCAGTCGATGGCTCACAAGGTCTTGAATTCTGATTGATGACAGATCTTGTTGAAATAACCTCTTTGTCTTGTCTAGCTTTCCTTTCTCTCTCCTTCCAAACATATTCTCTATTGTCAGTACAACGTATTTCCTTCTTGTCGGACAGTATTTTGTGCAATTGATCAAACGCGCGGCTCCCTCTCAAATATCATCATATATTTTCTTTATGGTCCTTTAACACAGCAGCCCGCCCATCACAAAGATACTTACAAACTTTTTTTCACCCACTTTTATAGTCCTTTCAGCACAACTTTCCCCCATCAGTAGCTAGTTTTATTTATTCGAAAACCATTCACGCTTTTTTCCGCAGCAACAGCTACACGTCCCCAGAGTTATGGCTACCACTTCCTTATTCTCTCTTCTCGAACTATCGATTTTCTCGAAGTTTGAACTGAAAGGCCTGGGTGCGTCCTCTTCTCGGGCGCCCCTCCGCTCCCAGGCCCCTCCCTCCGCCCTCCTCTCCTCTCCCCTTCCCTCCACTCTCCTCTCTCCCCTTCCCTCCACGCTCCTCTCTTCTTCCCTTCCTCTGTTTTTCTCACCTCTCCCTTTCCCTCCACGCTCCTATCCCAGCCCCCTCCCTCCACCTTCCTCTCCTCTCCCCTTCCCTCCACCCTCCTCTCCTCTCCCTTTCCCTCCACGCTCCTCTCCTCTCCTCTTCGCTCCTCGCTCCTCTCTTCTTCCCTTGATCTGTTTTTCTCCCCTCTCCCTTTCCCTCCACGCTCCTATCCCAGCCCCCTCCCTCCACCTCCTCTCCTCTCCTCTTCCCTCCACTCTCCTCTCTTCCCTTCCTCTGTTCTCTCCTCTCTCCCCTTCCTCTGTTCTTCTCTCCTCTCCCATTTCCCTCCACCCTCCTCTCCTCTCCCCTTCCCTCCACGCTCCTCTCTTCTTCCCTTCCTCTGTTCTTCTCTCCTCTCCTCTTCCCTCCCCTCTCCGCTCCCAGCCCCCTCCCTCCACCTTCCTCTCCTCTCTCCCCTTCCTCTGTTCTCTCCTCCCTCCCCTTCCTCTGTTCTTCTCTCCTCCCCCTTCCCTCCACCCTCCTATCCCATCCTCCTCTCCTCTCCTCTCCTCTTCCCTCCACCTTCCTCTCTCAGCACCTTCCCTCTACCCTCTTATCCTACCCCCTTCCCTCCACCCTCCTCTCCCCCTGCCCACCATCCTCCTCTTTTCCCCTTCCTCTCCTCCCCCTCCCACTAACTCCCTCTTTTCCCTTCCTCTCTTCCCCTCCTTTCCCTCACCCCTCCTCTTTCACCCCCTCCCTTTACACTCCTCTCCACCTTCTCTCCTCTCCCTTTCCCTCGACCCACCTCTCCTTCCCCCTTCCCTTCTATCCTACCCCCCCCTTCTCTTCTACTTTCTTATCTTAACCC